>NW_027423576.1:0-49222 GCF_048934315.1 Petromyzon marinus
GTGAGTGGTGGTGAGTGGTGGTGAGTGGTGGTGAGTGGTGGTGGTGAGTGGTGGTGAGTGGTGGTGAGTGGTGGTGAGTGGTGGTGAGTGGTGTTGAGCGGTGAGTGGTGGTGAGTGGTGGTGGTGTTGAGTGGTGGTGAGTGGTGGTGAGTGGTGAGTGTGGTGAGTGGTGGTGAGTGGTGGTGGTGAGTGGTGGTGAGTGGTGGTGAGTGGTGGTGAGTGGTGGTGAGTGGTGAGTGGTGGTGGTGAGTGGTGAGTGGTGGTGAGTGGTGGTGAGTGGGTGGTGGTGAGTGGTGGTGAGTGGTGAGTGGTGGTGAGTGGTGGTGAGTGGTGAGGTGGTGAGTGGTGGTGAGTGGTGGTGAGTGGTGGTGAGTGGTGGTGGTGGTGGTGAGTGGTGTTGAGTGGTGAGTGTGGGTGGTGGTGAGTGGTGGTGAGTGGTGGTGGTGAGTGGTGGTGAGTGGTGTGGTGAGTGGTGGTGTGAGTGGTGGTGAGTGGTGGTGAGTGGTGGTGGTGAGTGGTGGTGAGTGGTGGTGAGTGGTGAGTGGTGGTGAGTGGTGGTGAGTGGTGGTGAGTGGTGGTGAGTGGTGGTGAGTGGTGAGTGGTGGTGAGTGGTGGTGAGTGGTGGTGGAGTGGTGAGTGGTGGTGAGTGGTGGTGGTGAGTGGTGGTGAGTGGTGAGTGGTGGTGAGTGGTGAGTGGTGGTGAGTGGTGGTGGTGGTGAGTGGTGGTGAGTGTGGGTGGTGGTGAGTGGTGGTGAGTGTTGGGTGGTGGTGAGTGGTGGTGGAGTGGTGGTGAGTGGTGGTGAGTGGTGGTGGTGGTGAGTGGTGAGTGGTGGTGAGTGGTGAGTGGTGAGTGGTGGTGAGTGGTGGTGAGTGGTGGTGAGTGGTGGTGAGTGGTGAGTGGTGGTGAGTGGTGGTGAGTGGTGGTGAGTGGTGAGTGGTGGTGAGGTGGTGGTGGTGGTGAGTGGTGGTGGTGAGTGGTGGTGAGTGGTGGTGAGTGGTGGTGAGTGGTGTTGAGTGGTGGTGAGTGGTGGTGGTGAGTGGTGGTGAGTGGTGGTGGTGAGTGGTGGTGGTGAGTGGTGAGTGGTGGGTGAGTGGTGAGTGGTGAGTGGTGGTGAGTGGTGGTGAGTGGTGGTGGTGGTTGAGTGGTGGTGGTGGTGAGTGGTGAGTGGTGGTGGTGGTGGTGGTGAGTGGTGGTGAGTGGTGAGTGGTGGTGAGTGGTGTTGAGTGGTGAGTGGTGGTGAGTGGTGGTGGTGAGTGGTGAGTGGTGGTGGTGAGTGGTGAGTGGTGAGTGGTGGTGAGTGGTGGTGAGTGGTGGTGGTGTGAGTGGTGAGTGGTGGTGGAGTGGTGAGTGGTGGTGGTGAGTGGTGGTGAGTGGTGGTGAGTGGTGAGTGGTGTGAGTGGTGGTGAGTGGTGGTGAGTGGTGGTGGTGAGTGGTGAGTGGTGAGTGGTGGTGGTGAGTGGTGAGTGGTGGTGAGTGGTGGTGAGTGGTGGTGGTGTTGGAGTGGGTGAGTGGTGGTGAGTGGTGGTGAGTGGTGGTGGTGAGTGGTGGTGAGTGGTGGTGAGTGGTGGTGGTGAGTGGTGGTGAGTGGTGAGTGGTGGTGAGTGGTGGTGGTGAGTGGTGGTGAGTGGTGGTGAGTGGTGGTGAGTGGTGGTGGTGGTGAGTGGTGGTGAGTGGTGGTGGTGAGTGGTGGTGAGTGGTGAGTGGTGGTGGTGAGTGGTGGTGAGTGGTGGTGGTGAGTGGTGGTGGTGAGTGGTGAGTGGTGGTGGTGAGTGGTGGTGGTGAGTGGTGGTGAGTGGTGGTGAGTGGTGGTGGTGTTGAGTGGTGAGTGGTGGTGAGTGGTGAGTGGTGGTTGGTGAGTGGTGGTGAGTGGTGGTGAGTGGTGGGTGGTGGTGAGTGGTGTTGAGTGGTGAGTGGTGGTGAGTGGTGGTGGTGGGAGTGGTGAGTGGTGGTGGTGAGTGGTGAGTGGTGAGTGGTGGTGGAGTGGTGGTGAGTGGTGGTGGTGTTGAGTGGTGAGTTGGTGGTGGTGGTGAGTGGTGGTGGTGAGTGGTGGTGAGTGGTGGTGAGTGGTGGTGGTGAGTGGTGGTGAGTGGTGGTGAGTGGTGGTGGTGAGTGGTGAGTGGTGAGTGGTGGTGGTGAGTGGTGAGTGGTGGTGAGTGGTGGTGAGTGGTGGTGGTGTTGAGTGGTGAGTGGTGGTGAGTGGTGGTGATTGGTGGTGGTGAGTGGTGGTGAGTGGTGGTGAGTGGTGGTGGTGAGTGGTGGTGAGTGGTGAGTGGTGGTGAGTGGTGGTGGTGAGTGGTGGTTGAGTGGTGGTGAGTGGTGGTGAGTGGTGGTGGTGGTGAGTGGTGGTGAGTGGTGGTGAGTGGTGGTGGTGAGTGGGTGGTGAGTGGTGAGTGGTGGTGGTGAGTGGTGGTGAGTGGTGGTGGTGTCGTTACCGCGTCTGATGGCGTCCAAGAGGTCACTGCGGGCGCTGCCCTCCTCGCTCGCCGCAGCCGCGGCCGCAGCCCCCGCGGCGGATGGCGGCGGCGGCAGCGGCGGAGCGGCCGGAGGCCCCGACCCCGACCCCGACCCCGACCCCGACCCCGACCCCGCGGCCCGGCCACAGTAGGCCCCGTCCATGGCCGACATCGGCGGCGGCGGCGGCGGCGGCGGGGCGGCGGCGGGGCGGCACCACCGCCTACAAAACCCCCGAAGCCGCCGGCGCCGGCGCCCGGCAGAGGCGGCGGCGGCGGCGGCGGCGCCGGCGGCAGCGGCAGGGAGTGGCCCGCCGGCGCCGGCGGCACCGAAGACCCCCGGCGGCGACGGCCCCGCGGCGGAGACTCCCGCCGGGTGTCCGAAGGGCCCGGGGGGTGGGGGCGGGGGCGGGGGCGGGGGAGGTGGAGGTGGGGTCGCCTGGGCCCCGGCCCCTCCCCCGCAGGGAGAGCCCCAGGCCATGGGCGGAGGGGGCGGAGGGACGGAGGGCGGGAAGGGGGAGCTGGGCGGGTGCAGAGGGCTGGGGTGGGAGTCTCCCGTGGTGGTGCTGCTGGGGGGAGGGGGAGGGAGGCGGGGGAGATGGGGGCGCGGGGTTAACGGGAGACGTCGGCTCGAGGCGCTCGCCGTCAAGCGCTCAGGCCCAGGTCGAGCTGCGGCTTGGAGAGAGACGCCAGCGGCGGAGCGTCGAACGCTCGCCGCTGGCGGGAGGACACGGGAGAGACCCCAGGGCGCCGCGGATCGACCGGCTGGAGCGACACGGTGGCTGGGAGATGTTGACTACCGAGCCTGGGTACGCAGGAGGTCGTGGGTTCGATCCCGACTCCTGACGATGCCTGCTGCTGCTGCTGTAGATTTGGAGTCTGCATCTCTCTCTCTCTCATCATCATCACGGTGGCTATGAGATGTTGACTACCTCGCCTGGTATACAGGAGGTCGTGGGTTCGATCCCAACCCTGACGATGCCTGCTGCTGCTGTAGATTTGGAGTCTGCGTCTCTCTCATCATCATCATCACGGTGGTTAGGAGATGTTAACTACCTCGCCTGGTATACAGGAGGTCGTGCCTTCGATGCCTGCTGCTGTATATTTGGATTCTCTCTCCCCGTGGTCGCGTGGATTGTTCTCCGGTTACTCCGGTATTTTCCTTCCACGTTTTCAAACAACGTCACCACGCGTTCAGAATGCATTGGCTGCCGCCATAAATTTCCACGCGACGATGACGATGGGCCCAATTCCGTTGAGCCGAAAATTATCGGCCGGCTATCGCTAAATATAATTAGTGGATAGCCAGGTCGCTTGTGAAAAAGAGCCAACATCCAGCTCAGTGTGCCTTACCTGGTAACAATAAAAACAGTTTATAGTTTTAATTTTCACTTGACAAGCAGGTTAGTTTAACACGTGGAAGGCTTTCGCGACCAATGTTATTCACAAAAAAGGGTTTTTGGGTTCGATCGCGTGAGAATATTCTGGCAAATCGCCCGATGGTGCTGGTCGTAATGACCAGCGAAACGTCGTACCACTCAAATTGTAAATGTTGCGGATTGACTCTCCAACACACCGGTGGGCTGAAGTAGTAACTATACACTACACTATACACTACACTATACTACTATACACTATACACCACACTATACTACTATACACTACACAACACACTATACTACTATACACTACACAACACACTATACTACTATATACTACACTATACTACTATACACTACACGCCACACTATACTACTATACACGATACACCACACTATACTACTATACACGATACACCACACTATACTACTATACACTATACACCACACTATACTACTATACACTATACACCACACTATACTACTATACACTATACTACTATACACCACACTATACTACTATACTACTATACACCACACTATACACTACACACCACACTATACTACTATACTACTATACACTATACACCACACTATACACTATACACCACACTATACACTACACACCACACTATACTACTATACACCACACTATACTACTATACACTATACACCACACTATACTACTATACACTACACACCACACTATACTACTATACACTATACACCACACTATACTACTATACACTACACAACACACTATACAGTACACACTATACACTATACACCACACTATACTACTATACACTATACTACTATACACCACACTATACACTATACACCACACTATACTACTATACACTATACACCACACTATACTACTATACACCACACTATACTACTATACACCACACTATACTACTATACACTACACACCACACTATACTACTATACACTACACACCACACTATACTACTATACTACTATACACCACACTATACACCACACTATACTACTATACACCACACTATACTACTATACACTACACACCACACTATACTACTATACACTACACACTTTACTACTATACACTACACTATACACCACACTACACACCACACGATACTACTATACACACTACACTATATACACTACTATACACTACACTATACACTACACTACTACACACACGACGCTATATACACTATACACTACACTAGTAACTATTTAGCGTTTTGTTTACGTGACAAACCCCTTACTAATTGGCTGTGTTGGGTGGTGGAGGGTTATGACACATTTCTACTGACGCGCTCAAACCCAAAAGCACCTTTATTATGAATGATCGGAGCAGGTCAGCGTTTGGAAAATTTGTTTCGGGCAACACCAAACGGGGCGGACTTGGGTCCTGCAGCCGCACGGTTCTCGAGACCCCCCGTGCCAAAGCTGTCGTGCGCCTCCGTCACCACAAAGTTCCCCCCGGAAGCGGTGCCTGGTTCCCCGAAGTTCGTAAACCGGGTCCCGAAACCCCCCTTGCACGGACGACACGGACGAAAGATTCGGCCGCCTTCGTCTCCCCGTTTGCCGATGTTATTACACGCGGGACCAGGTACTCATTTGAGGCTGAGTCGACCTAGGGGAGGCCCAGGACCGCTTCAGATAATCGTCACTGACGGTGTTGGCCGCGAGCGGGAACCGAGATCCCCCGTGTAGCCTTAACAGACTGTAGGGGCAAGTGCTGTTAGCGAGCAGCACCTATGAAGGCCGGAACGGTACACAAGGAGGTGGGTGGCCAGCACCACGCCCGACCGCCTTTGTTTCCCCAGTGGCGATGTTTACACACCGCACCAGGTACTCATTTGAGGCTGAGTCGACCTAGGGGAGGCCCAGAACGGGTTCAGAAAATCGTCACTGGTGTTGGCCGTGAGCGGGAGTTGAACCCGGGTCGCCGGGTTCATAGCGCAGCGTAGCGCTAACCGCTACACTATCGCTCCCCACAAAGACAGACACACAGACACACACACACTTACACACACAGAAAGACACACACACAGACACACACACACTTACACACACAGAAAGACACACACACAGACACACACAGACACACACACACTTACACACACAGAAAGACACACACACAGACACACACACACGGACACACACAGAAAGACACACACAAAGACACACACACACACAGAAAGACACACACACAGACACACACACACACTTACACACACAGAAAGACACAGACACACACACTGACACACACAGAAAGACACACACACAGACACACACACACTTACACACAGAGAAAGACACACACACAGACACACACACAAACACACACACAGACACACACACACTTACACACACAGAAAGACACACACACAGACACACACACACTTAGACACACACACACAGACACGTTACCTATAATCTGCTGGGGGTGGGGGCGGCAGATCCCCGTTGAAGGCCGGGCCGTGCCCATACCCGGGCGAGCTGTAAGCCGATTGGCCGTCCAGGGGCGGAGGGGGCGGTGCCATGGATGGAGGTACCGGAGAAGTCGTTGGCTCACTGGTCCCAGAGCTGTACACACACACACAGTGTACACACACACACACAGTGTATACACACAGTGTACACACACACACACAGTGTATACACACAGTGTACACACACACACACAGTGTATACACACAGTGTACACACACACACACAGTGTATACACACTGTACACACACACACAGTGTATACACAGTGTACACACACACACAGTGTATACACAGTGTACACACACACACACAGCGTACACACACACACACACAGTGTATACACACACACAGTGTACACACACACACAGTGTACACACACACAGTGTACACGCACACAGTGTACACACGCACACAGTGTACACACGCACACAGTGTGTACACACGCACACAGTGTGTACACACGCACACAGTGTGTACACACGCACACACAGTGTACACACACAGTGTACACACACACAGTGTACACACACAGTGTACACACACACAGTGTACACACACAGTGTACACACACACACAGCGTACACACACACAGCGTATACACACACACACACACACAGTGTATACACACACACAGTGTATATACACACACACACACAGTGTACACACACACACACAGTGTACACACACACACACAGTGTACACACAGTGTACACACACAGTGTACACACAGTGTACACACAGTGTACACACACAGTGTACACACAGTGTACACACACACAGTGTATACACAGTGTACACACAGTGTACACACACAGTGTATACACAGTGTACACACACACAGTGTACACACACACAGTGTACACACACACACACACAGTGTATACACACAGTGTACACACACACACAGTGTTCACACACACACAGTGTACACACACACACACAGTGTACACACACACAGTGTACACACACAGTGTACACACACACAGTACACACACACACAGTGTACACACACACAGTGTATACACACGCACAGTACACACACACACAGTGTACACACACACAGTGTATACACACGCACACATACAGTGTACACACACAGTGTACACACACACACAGTGTACACACACACACACACACAGTGTACACACACACACAGTGTACACACACAGTGTACACACACAGTGTACACACACACAATGTACACAGTGTATATATATATACACACAGTGTACACACACACACAGTGTACACACACACAGTGTTCACACACACACAGTGTACACACACACAGTGTTCACACACAATGTACATACACAGTATACACAGTGTACACACACACTGTACACACACAGTGTGTGTACACACAGTGTACACATACACACACAGTGTACACACACACAATGTGCACATACACAGTGTACACACACACAATGTGCACATACACAGTGTACACACACACAATGTGCACATACACAGTGTACACACACACAATGTGCACGCAGTGTATATATACACACACACAGTGTACACACAGTGTACACACACACAGTGTACATACACACACACAGTGTACATACACACACACAGTGTACATACACACACACAGTGTACATACACACACACAGTGTACATACACACACAGTGTACATACACACAATGTACATACACACAATGTACACACACACAGTGTACACACACACACACAGTGTACACACAAACACAGTGTACAAACATAGTGTACACACACAGTGTACACACACAGTGTACACACACAGTGTACACACACAGTGTACACACTTACACAATGTACACACACACACAATGTACACACTGAATATATACCCACACATAGTGTACACACACACAGTGTACACACACACAATGTACACACACACAGTGTACACACACACACAGTGCTTACAATAAAACTACAGTGTACATACACAACGTACACACAGTGCTTACAATACTACTACACACACAGTGTACACACACACAGTGCTTTCAAAACAACTACAGTGTACACACACACACGCATGGGGCTTACAATATACTCTCTCATTCCCGCCACACTCTCACAATCCACCCCCCCACTATCTCTCTCTCTCCGCCCCCCCCACTCTCTCTCTCACACTCCGCCCCCCACTCTCTCTCTCTCACTCCACCCCCCCACTCTCTCTCTCTCACTCCACCCCCCACTCTCTCTCACACTCCGCCCCCCCACTCTCTCTCTCACTCCGCCCCCCCACTCTCTCTCTCTCTCTCACTCCGCCCCCCACTCTCTCTCACACTCCGCCCCCCACTCTCTCTCTCACACACTCCGCCCCCCCACTCTCTCTCTCACACACTCCGCCCCCCACTCTCTCTCTCTCACACTCCGCCCCCCCACTCTCTCTCTCACACTCCACCCCCCCACTCTCTCTCACACTCCGCCCCCCCACTCTCTCTCACACTCCGCCCCCCACTCTCTCTCACACACTCCGCCCCCCCACTCTCTCTCACACACTCCGCCCCCCCACTCTCTCTCACACTCCGCCCCCCACTCTCTCTCACACACTCCGCCCCCCCACTCTCTCTCACATACTCCGCCCCCCCACTCTCTCTCACACTCCGCCCCCCCCACTCTCTCTCACATACTCCGCCCCCCCACTCTCTCTCACACTCCGCCCCCCCACTCTCTCTCTCACACTCCGCCCCCCCACTCTCTCTCTCACACTCCGCCCCCCCACTCTCTCTCTCACACTCCGCCCCCCACTCTCACTCTCACACTCCGCCCCCCCACTCTCTCTCACTCTCACACTCCGCCCCCCCACTCTCTCTCACACTCCGCCCCCCACTCTCTCTCACACTCCGCCCCCCCACTCTCTCTCACACACTCCGCCCCCCACTCTCTCTCTCACACTCCGCCCCCCCACTCTCTCTCTCTCACACTCCACCCCCCACTCTCTCTCTCTCACACTCCGCCCCCCCACTCTCTCTCTCACACTCCGCCCCCCACTCTCTCTCACACACTCCGCCCCCCACTCTCTCTCTCTCTCCGCCCCCCCACTCTCTCTCTCACACTCCGCCCCCCCACTCTCTCTCTCACTCCGCCCCCCCACTCTCTCTCTCTCTCTCACTCCGCCCCCCACTCTCTCTCACACTCCGCCCCCCACTCTCTCTCTCACACACTCCGCCCCCCCACTCTCTCTCTCACACACTCCGCCCCCCACTCTCTCTCTCTCACACTCCGCCCCCCCACTCTCTCTCTCACACTCCACCCCCCCACTCTCTCTCACACTCCGCCCCCCCACTCTCTCTCACACTCCGCCCCCCACTCTCTCTCACACACTCCGCCCCCCCACTCTCTCTCACACACTCCGCCCCCCCACTCTCTCTCACACTCCGCCCCCCACTCTCTCTCACACACTCCGCCCCCCCACTCTCTCTCACATACTCCGCCCCCCCACTCTCTCTCACACTCCGCCCCCCCCACTCTCTCTCTCTCACACTCCGCCCCCCCACTCTCTCTCTCACACTCCGCCCCCCCACTCTCTCTCTCACACTCCGCCCCCCACTCTCACTCTCACACTCCGCCCCCCCACTCTCTCTCTCTCACACTCCGCCCCCCCACTCTCTCTCTCACACTCCGCCCCCCACTCTCTCTCACACACTCCGCCCCCCACTCTCTCTCTCTCTCCGCCCCCCCACTCTCTCTCTCACACTCCGCCCCCCCACTCTCTCTCTCACACTCCCCCCTACTCACACCCACCCACCCACCACTCTCTCTCTCTCACACTCCGCCCCCCCACTCTCTCTCTCTCACACTCCGCCCCCCACTCTCTCTCACACACTCCGCCCCCCACTCTCTCTCTCTCCGCCCCCCCACTCTCTCTCACACACTCCGCCCCCCCCACTCTCTCTCACACTTCCCCCTACTCACACCCCCCCACCCCCCCCCACTCTCTCTCTCTCACTCCACCCCCCACTCTCTCTCACACACTCCGCCCCCCCACTCTCTCTCACACTCCCCCCTACTCACACCCCCCCACCCCCCCCACTCTCTCTCTCACACTCCACCCCCCACTCTCTCTCACACACTCCGCCCCCCCCACTCTCTCTCACACTCCCCCCTACTCACACCCCCCCACCCCCCCCACTCTCTCTCTCTCACACTCCGCCCCCCCACTCTCTCTCACACACTCCGCCCCCCCCACTCTCTCTCACACTCCCCCCTACTCACACCCCCCCACGCCCCCCCCACTCTCTCTCTCTCACACTCCACGCCCCCCCTCTCTCACACACTCCGCCCCCCCACTCTCTCTCTCACACTCCCCCCTACTCACACCCCACCCCCACCCCCACTCTCCCCCCCACAGACCCCTGCAGCAGCAGCATCTTGCTGTCCGCTATGAACTCCTTCCCCATTTTGAGTCGCTCCCAGTCCTGCCGGCGGTTTTTCGCCTTGCGCACATTACGAATGTCACGGTTGCCCCCAACTTTCCCACGGTCTTTCTGCAATTGGGGAGGGGGTAAGGGGTTGGGTAGTGGGGGGGGGGGGTGTGGGATGGGGGGGGGGGCGGCCCCCCAATTGTGTAGTTGTTGTTTTGGGGGGGGCAGCCAAGCGTGGGGGGGTAGCGGTTGTTGTTTAGCGTCGTTCCGTTAAGGCGGTGGCGTGATGCACGGATGTGTGGGGGTGGGGGTGGGTGCGGAGAGGTCAGAGGTTACACGGCAGGGGTTAAGAGGTTTGGGGTTCAGAGTTGGCGGGGTTCAGAGTTGTTGGCGGGGTTCAGAGTTGGCGGGGTTCAGAGTTGGCGGGGTTCAGAGTTGGTGGGGTTCAGAGTTGGCGGGGTTCAGAGTTGTTGGCGGGGTTCAGAGTTGGTGGGGTTCAGAGTTGGCGGGGTTCAGAGTTGTTGGCGGGGTTCAGAGTTGGCGGGGTTCAGAGTTGTTGGCGGGGTTCAGAGTTGTTGGCGGGGTTCAGAGTTGTTGGCGGGGTTCAGAGTTGTTGGCGGGGTTCAGAGTTGGTGGGGTTCAGAGTTGGCGGGGTTCAGAGTTGTTGGCGGGGTTCAGAGTTGGCGGGGTTCAGAGTTGTTGGCGGGGTTCAGAGTTGGCGGGGTTCAGAGTTGGCGGGGTTCAGAGTTGTTGGCGGGGTTCAGAGTTGTTGGCGGGGTTCAGAGTTGTTGGCGGGGTTCAGAGTTGGCGGGGTTCAGAGTTGTTGGCGGGGTTCAGAGTTGGCGGGGTTCAGAGTTGTTGGCGGGGTTCAGAGTTGTTGGCGGGGTTCAGAGTTGTTGGCGGGGTTCAGAGTTGGCGGGGTTCAGAGTTGGCGGGGTTCAGAGTTCGCGGGGTTCAGAGTTTGCGGGGTTCAGAGTTGTTGGCGGGGTTCAGAGTTGGCGGGGTTCAGAGTTGTTGGCGGGGTTCAGAGTTGGCGGGGTTCAGAGTTGGCGGGGCTCAGAGTTGGCGGGGTTCAGAGTTGGCGGGGTTCAGAGTTGTTGGCGGGGTTCAGAGTTGGCGGGGTTCAGAGTTTGCGGGGTTCAGAGTTGTTGGCGGGGTTCAGAGTTGGCGGGGTTCAGAGTTGTTGGCGGGGTTCAGAGTTGTTGGCGGGGTTCAGAGTTGGCGGGGTTCAGAGTTGGCGGGGTTCAGAGTTGGCGGGGTTCAGAGTTCGCGGGGTTCAGAGTTTGCGGGGTTCAGAGTTGTTGGCGGGGTTCAGAGTTGGCGGGGTTCAGAGTTGTTGGCGGGGTTCAGAGTTGGCGGGGTTCAGAGTTCGCGGGGTTCAGAGTTTGCGGGGTTCAGAGTTGTTGGCGGGGTTCAGAGTTGGCGGGGTTCAGAGTTGTTGGCGGGGTTCAGAGTTGGCGGGGTTCAGAGTTGGCGGGGCTCAGAGTTGGCGGGGTTCAGATTTGGCGGGGTTCAGCGTTTTAAAAATGGGCTCAGTGTTTTTGTTGTTGTTGTTAGTCGAGGTTCAGCGTTTAAAGGTTCAGAGATAAAACCCAAGGCGGAGCATTCGTTGGGGTTGAAGCCGACGTGAAGCGCGGGGTGGAGGGAGGGTGGGCGGGGGGGGGGGTTAAGATCAGGCGAAGGTTTGGCGATGGTGCCGCACGAGCGGGGAAAGCGAGGGGGCGAGGAGTTCACAACGGGTCACCGGCAATAAAGCGGTCGGGGCACGATGAGGAGGAGGAAGGGGAAGAGGAGAGGGGGAGAGAGAGAGAGAGATGACAGAGGGACAGACACCGCCACCAGTACCCACCTCATTAGCACCCACAACCAGAATCAAACGACCACCACCAACCCAATCAGAAGCCGCGCGTCAATCGACCGCTTGGGACGTGGATGCCCTCAACCACCCCAACCGATAAGAGGATGGCACTTTTAAATCGTCGCGATTGATGAACTCATTCCGTTAGAACTGCTTTGCGCGTTTAGATTGCTGTGGTCCTTACCCGGCACCTCCGATCAGCGCGGTTGGCTGCATACAACCACAATCAGTGCGTTACTAGTACAGCACTAACCGCTTGTGTGTTGGAGAGTAAACCCACTACAACATTTACAATCTGAGTACTGAGTACAATCACAATCAGTCCATTACTAGTACAGCACTAACCGCTTGTGTGTTGGAGAGCCAAATCACAACATTTCCAATCTGAGTACTGAGTACAACCACAATCAGTACGTTACTAGTACAGCACTAGCCGCTTGTGTGTTGGAGAGTAAACCCACTACAACATTTACAATCTGAGTACTGAGTACAATCACAATCAGTGCGTTACTAGTACAGCACTAGCCGCTTGTGTGTTGGAGAGCCAAATCACAACATTTCCAATCTGAGTACTGAGTACAATCACAATCAGTGCGTTACTAGTACAGCACTAACCGCTTGTGTGTTTGAGAGTAAACCCACTACAACATTTACAATCTGAGTACTGAGTACAATCACAATCAGTATGTTACTAGTACAGCACTAGCCGCTTGTGTGTTGGAGAGTAAATCCACAACAACATTTCCAATCTGAGTACTGAGTACAATCACAATCAGTACGTTACTAGTACAGCACTAACCGCTTGTGTGTTGGAGAGCCAAATCACAACATTTCCAATCTGAGTACTGAGTACAATCGCAATCAGTACGTTACTAGTACAGCACTAACCGCTTGTGTGTTGGAGAGCCAAATCACAACATTTCCAATCTGAGTACTGAGTACAATCACAATCAGTACGTTACTAGTACAGCACTAACCGCTTGTGTGTTGGAGAGCCAAATCACAACATTTCCAATCTGAGTACTGAATACAATCACAATCAGTACGTTACTAGTACAGCACTAGCCGCTTGTGTGTTGGAGAGTAAACCCACTACAACATTTACAATTTGAGTACTAAGTACAATCACAATCAGTACGTTACTAGTACAGCACTAGCCGCTTGTGTGTTGGAGAGCCAAATCACAACATTTCCAATCTGAGTACTGAGTACAATCACAATCAGTACGTTACTAGTACAGCACTAGCCGCTTGTGTGTTGGAGAACCAAATCACAACATTTCCAATCTGAGTACTGAGTACAATCACAATCAGTACGTTACTAGTACAGCACTAACCGCTTGTGTGTTGGAGAGCCAAATCACAACATTTCCAATCTGAGTACTGAGTACAATCACAATTAGTACGTTACTAGTACAGCACTAGCCGCTTGTGTGTTGGAGAACCAAATCCCAACATTTCCAATCTGAGTACTGAGTACAATCACAATCAGTACGTTACTAGTACAGCACTAACCGCTTGTGTGTTGGAGAGCCAAATCACAACATTTCCAATCTGAGTACTGAGTACAATCGCAATCAGTACGTTACTAGTACAGCACTAACCGCTTGTGTGTTGGAGAGTAAACCCACTACAACATTTACAATCTGAGTACTGAGTACAATCACAATCAGTGCGTTACTAGTACAGCACTAGCCGCTTGTGTGTTGGAGAGTAAACCCACTACAACATTTACAATCTGAGTACTGAGTACAATCACAATCAGTACGTTACTAGTACAGCACTAACCGCTTGTGTGTTGGAGAGCCAAATCACAACATTTCCAATATGAGTACTGAGTACAATCACAATCAGTACCTTACTAGTATAGTACTAACCAGTTGTGTGTTGGAGAGTAAATCCACAACAACATTCACAATCTGAGTACTGAGTACAATCACAATCAGTACGTTACTAGTACAGCACTAACCGCTTGTGTGTTGGAGAGCCAAATCACAACATTTCCAATCTGAGTACTGAATACAATCACAATCAGTACGTTACTAGTACAGCACTAGCCGCTTGTGTGTTGTAGAGTAAATCCACAACAACATTTCCAATCTGAGTACTGAGTACAATCACAATCAGTACGTTACTAGTACAGCACTAGCCGCTTGTGTGTTGGAGAGTAAACCCACTACAACATTTACAATCTGAGTACTGAGTACAATCACAATCAGTGCGTTACTAGTACAGCACTAACCGCTTGTGTGTTGGAGAGTAAACCCACTACAACATTTCCAATCTGAGTACTGAGTACAATCACAATCAGTACGTTACTAGCACAGCACTGTGGAGAAATCCTCCCGTTTCGCTCCTTAAATCGAGGGGTAAAGACGTCACGACGTCCCTTGTGGGTCCTCCACGTGCCAAGTTAGGGTGGCGAGTTTTAAACGACACATTTATATATTTACGCGATCAAACCCACAACACCCCCCCCCGCCCTGTATTATGGATGATGCTGTTCACGAAAGCCTGCTAAGTGTTTGTTAAACTAAACCAACAAGCAGTTCCAAAGAAGGCGAGTTTTCAATCTGGATTTAAAAAGCGCGTCGCATCCCAGCGGCTGCCCAAGACCGACCCCGTGACGGCGCGGGCAAGGCCTGCTTCACGCAGCAAACGGATTCGCGCCACGGACAGAAATCGAGGAACGAATTCGCAAGGGTCGGTCGGACGGAGAGAGAGAGAGAGAGGTTAGGATTCAGCACCACCACCAGCAGCACCACCACCAGCAGCACCACCACCAGCACCTGTACACAGGCCTGTGGAGAAGGGGGGGAGGGGGGGGGGAGATGTAGATGATGCCGCGGTGGTGCAAGACAGCGGTGGGAAGGAGCGCCAGTATGTCTGTGCGCACGGATCTACGTTGAACTTCTCGAGCGCTGCTGTGGAAACTGGAGATGCCGCGGCGGGGGTGGGGTGGTGAGGAGAAGAAGTGATGAACTGCCCCAGAGTTTGCCTGCGTGTCGCCACGAGTCGGGGGAGCTACATTGAGCCTCGACGTAAACCCACGTTGGATTGTGTGTGCACATGGGTTTTCCTATGCGAGTCCGTGTGTCTAACCGAATCTAGGAGTCTTGTTCTACGGGTCTCCGTGCGAGTCTACGGTTCTCTGTGCGAGTCTACGGGTCTCTGTGTGAGTCTATGGCTCTCTGTGTGAGTCTATGGGTCTCTGAGTGAGTCTACGAGTCTCCGTGCGAGTCTACGGGTCTCTGTGCGAGTCTATGGCTCTCTGTGTGAGTCTATGGGTCTCTGAGTGAGTCTATGGGTCTCTGAGTGAGTCTATGGGTCTCTGTGCGAGTCTATGGCTCTCTGTGTGAGTCTATGGGTCTCTGAGTGAGTCTACGAGTCTCCGTGCGAGTCTACGGGTCTCTGTGTGGGTCTATGGGTCTGTGTGTTTGTCTACGGCTTTCTGTACGAGTCGTTGGGTTCCTTTGCGCGTCTATGGGTCTGTGCGAGTCTATATGTCTCTGTACGAGTCTATGGGTCTCTGCGTGAGTCTATGGGTTTATGTGAGTCTACGGGTCTCTGTGTAAGTCTTTGAGTCTTTGTGCGAGTTTATGGACCTCGGTGTGAGCCTATTGGTCTACGAGTCTATGGGTCTCTGTGAGCCTATGGGGTCTCTGCGTGAGTCTATGAGTCTCTGTGTGAGTCTATGGGTTTATGTGAGTCTACGGGTCTCTGTGCAAGTCTTTGTGCGAGTTTATGGATCTCTGTGTGAGCCTATGGGTCTACGAGTCTATGGGTCTCTGTGAGCCTATGGGGTCTCTGTGAGCCTATGGGGTCTCTGCGTGAGTCTATGGCTCTCTGCGAGCCTATGGGGTCTCTGTGAGCCTATGGGTTTATGCGAGTCTACGGGTCTCTGTGCAAGTCTTTGTGCGAGTTTATGGATCTCTGTGTGAGCCTATGGGTCTACGAGTCTATGGGTCTCTGTGAGTCTATGGGGTCTCTGCGCGAGCCTATGGCTCTCTGCGAGCCTATGGCTCTCTGCGAGCCTATGGCTCTCTGCGAGCCTATGGGTTTATGCGAGTCTATGAGACCGACTGCCTCTCTCTGTGTTAAGTATGCTACGTTGTCATAGCTCAAGCGCACGCGCACAAGCCAGACGCACACGCTAGGGGGCACAAATGGGCACGCCATCTAACGCACGCACACAATCCTTTTAGCACGCTTTGCGCGCACGACGTAACAACGTGCACATTCACGCCCTCCTCCTCCTCCTCCTCTCTCTCTCTCTGCCCCCCCGCCCTCCCATCGCTCCCCGACGTAGCGGCAGTGACCTAGTCTCGGACGTGTGCGAGCCCGATCGGCGGAAATGGCTGGCGCCACCCCTCCCCCACGAGGGGGCCAGGGGGAGGAGCCCCCCCCCGCCGGCCCCCCCCTCCGCAGCGAACTCCTTCCCCTTGGCCAGGAGCTCCCACTCCTTGCGGCGGTCGCGGGGAGGCCGAACCACCACGGCCACGCTCCGCTCCTCGGGACGCTTCTACAGCGCCGGGTGGGGTGGAGGGGAGGGAGTGGTGGTGGTGGTGGTGTAGCACACACACGTCAGTGGTGGTGGTAGTGGTGGTGTTAGTGGTGGTGGTGTTAGTGGTGGTGGTGTTAGTGGTGGTGGTGTTAGTGGTGGTGTTAGTGGTGGTGTTAGTGGCGGTGGTGTTAGTGGTGGTGGTGTTAGTGGTGGTGTGTAGCACACACACGTCAGTGGTGGTGGTAGTGGTGGTGTTAGTGGTGGTGGTGTTAGTGGTGGTGTGTAGCACACACACGTCAGTGGTGGTGGTAGTGGTGGTGGTGTTGGTGGTGTTAGTGGCGGTGGTGTTAGTGGTGGTGGTGTTAGTGGTGGTGGTGTGCAGCACATGCACGTTAGTGGTGGTGTTAGTGGTGGTGTTAGTGGTGGTGTTAGTGGTGGTGGTAGTGGTGGTGTTAGTGGTGGTGGTAGTGGTGGTGGTGGTGTTAGTGGTGGTGTTAGTGGTGGTGTGTAGCACACACACGTCAGTGGTGGTGGTAGTGGTGGTGGTGTTAGTGGTGGTGGTGTTAGTGGTGGTGGTGTTAGTGGTGGTGGTGTTAGTGGTGGTGTTAGTGGTGGTGGTATTAGTGGTGGTGGTGTTAGTGGTGGTGGTGTTGGTGGTGTTAGTGGTGATACTAGCGGTGGTGGTGTTGGTGTTAGTGGTGGTGGTGTTAGTGGTGGTGTTGGTGGTGGTGTTAGTGGTGGTGTTAGTGGTGGTGGTGTTAGTGGTGATACTAGCGGTGGTGGTGTTAGTGGTGATACTAGTGGTGGTGGTGTTAGTGGTGATACTAGTGGTGGTGGTGTTAGTGGTGGTGGTGGTGTTAGTGGTGATACTAGTCGTGGTGGTGTTGGTGGTGGTGGTAAAGGCAGTGGTGGTGTTGGTGATATCAGTGATAGTGATGTCAGTGGTGGTGTTGGTGGTGGTGATATCAGTGACAGTGATGTCAGTGGTGGTGTTGGTGGTGGTGATATCAGTGACAGTGATGTCAGTGGTGGTGTTGGTGGTGGTGATAACAGTGACAGTGATGTCAGTGGTGGTGTTGGTGGTGGTGATATCAGTGAATGATGTCAGTGGTGGTGTTGGTGATATCAGTGACAGTGATGTCAGTGGTGGTGTTGGTGGTGGTGATATCAGTGATAGTGATGTCAGTGGTGGTGTTGGTGGTGGTGCTCATGAGGATATGCCGAAGACTTTCAAGCTGCCAACGATGCGTGCATGAAGCACTTCTTTCGTAGCCAGCCGTGCCAATCATGATAATCGCAGGTGCGCGGGTGGAGGGGAACAAACAACAAAAAGCAGTTCTGAAGAAAAATCAGTTTCAAATTTAGCTCCAATATGAGAAGGAAGAGAGCGTTCCAGACAGCGCGTCCGAAAGGGCGGTGGCCGCCACAGACTTTGTTTCATGGTCAGCCAGAAGCGGCCGCCGCTGCTGCTGCTGCTGCTGCGAGGACGACCGGCCGGGGGTTTGCGTCACGGTGGTTTGTGTGCGCAGTGACAGAGATCGATGAGGTTTTGTGGTTCATCTCGTGGCGAGCGCTCTCTGTGTCTGTGTGTGGTGAGCACGCTCTGTGTGTGTGTGTGTAGCGAGCTCTCTGTGTGTGTGTAGCGAGCTCTCTGTGTGTGTGTGTAGAGCGAGCTCTCTGTGTGTGTGTGGCGAGCTCTCTCTCTGTGTGTGTGTGGTGAGCGCTCTCTCTGTGTGTGTGTGTGTGTGGTGAGCTCTCTCTCTCTCTGTGTGTGTAGCGAGCTCTCTGTGTGTGTGTGTGTGGTGAGCTCTCTCTCTCTCTGTGTGTGTGTAGCGAGCTCTCTGTGTGTGTGTGTAGCGAGCTGTGTGTGTGTGTGTGGTGAGCGCTCTGTGTGTGTGTGTGTAGCGAGCTCTCTCTCTCTGTATGTGTGTGTGTAGTGAGCGCTCTCTCTGTGTGTGTGTGTAGCGAGCTCTCTCTCTCTCTCTGTGTGTGTAGCGAGCTCTCTCTCTGTGTGTGTGTGGCGAGCTCTCTCTCTGTGTGTGTGTAGCGAGCTCTCTGTGTGTGTGTAGCGAGCTCGCGCTCTGTGTGTGTGTGTAGCGAGCTCTCTCTGTGTGTGTGTGTAGCGAGCTCTCTGTGTGTGTGTAGCTAGCGCTCTCTCTCTCTGTGTGTGTGTGTGGTGAGCGCTCTCTCTCTGTGTGTGTGTGTGGTGAGCTCTCTCTCTCTCTGTGTGTAGTGAGCGCTCTGTGTGTGTGTAGCGAGGGCTCTCTCTGTGTGTGTGTGTGGTGAGCGCTCTCTCTGTGTGTGTGTGTGTGGTTAGCGCTCTCTCTCTCTGTGTGTGTGTAGTGAGCTCTCTGTGTGTGTGTAGTGAGCGCTCTCTCTCTGTGTGTGTGTAGTGAGCGCTCTCTCTGTGTGTGTGTGTGTGGCGAGCTCTCTCTGTGTGTGTGTGTGTAGCGAGCTCTCTCTCTGTGTGTGTGTAGCGAGCTCTCTGTGTGTGTGTAGCGAGCGCTCTCTCTGTGTGTGTGTGTGTAGCGAGCGCTCTGTGTGTGTGTGTGTAGCGAGCGCTCTCTCTCTGTGTGTGTGTAGTGAGCTCTCTGTGTATGTGTAGCGAGCGCTCTCTCTCTGTGTGTGTGTAGCGAGCGCTCTGTGTGTGTGTGTGGCGAGCTCTCTCTGGTGCTGATGACGGCGATAATGGTAAAGTTGCCGATGGTGGTGATGTTGGTGGTGATGTTGATGATGGTGGTGATGGTGCTGATGACGGTGATGGTGCTGATGGTGGTGATGGTGGTGATGTTGGTGATGGTGCTGATGGTGCTGATGTTGGTGCTGATGTTGGTGGTGATGTTGGTGAAGGTGCTGATGTTGGTGGTGATGTTGGTGATGGTGCTGATGGTGGTGGTGATGTTGGTGATGGTGTTGGTGGTGATGTTGGTGATGGTGTTGGTGGTGATGTTGGTGATGTTGGTGATGGTGCTGATGTTGGTGCTGATGTTGGTTATGTTGGTGTTGGTGGTGATGTTGGTGATGGTGTTGGTGGTGATGTTGGTGAAGGTGCTGATGTTGGTGGTGATGGTGCTGATTTTGGTGCTGATGATGGTGGTGATGTTGGTGGTGATGTTGGTGAAGGTGCTGATGTTGGTGGTGATGTTGGTGGTGATGTTGGTGGTGATGTTGGCGATGGCGCTGATGTTGGTGGTGATGTTGGTGATGTTGGTGGTGATGTTGGTGATGTTGGTGAAGGTGCTGATGTTGGTGGTGATGTTGGTGAAGGTGCTGATGTTGGTGATGTTGGTGGTGATGGCGCTGATTTTGGTGCTGATGTTGGTGGTGATGTTGGTGATGTTGGTGAAGGTGCTGATGTTAGTGGTGATGGTGCTGATGTTGGTGGTGATGTTGGTGATGGTGCTGATTTTGGTGGTGATGTTGGTGATGGTGCTGATTTTGGTGCTGATGTTGGTGGTTATGTTGGTGATGTTGGTGGTGATGTTGGTGATGGTGCTGATGTTGTTGGTGATGGTGCTGATGTTGGTGGTGATGGTGCTGATGGACCTTCTGTCGTCTCTTCTCCTTGCGTTTGTCCTCCGTGTCCTGCAGCATCTTCTCCTTCCAGAGGTCAAAGAAGTAGGAAGGGTCCGTGTAGAACTTCAACCCGTCCTTCCCATCGTCACTACACATCATCACCATCACCAACATCATCACCACCGTCACCACCATCATCATCACCATCATCATCACCACCATCACCGTCGTCGTCGTTAACATCATCACCATCACAGTCAACATCTCCATCACCTCCGTCACCACCATCATCATCACCATCACCACCATCACCGTCGTCGTCGTTAACATCATCACCATCACAGTCAACATCTCCATCACCTCCGTCGCCTCCATCGTCGTCGTCAACATCGTTAACATCATCACCATGCCAACGTCACCATCACAGTCAACATCTCCATCACCTCCGTCACCACCATCATCATCACCACCATCACCGTCGTCGTCGTTAACATCATCACCATCACAGTCAACATCTCCATCACCTCCGTCACCACCATCATCATCATCACCATCACCGTCGTCGTCGTTAACATCATCACCATCACAGTCAACATCTCCATCACCTCCGTCGCCTCCATCGTCGTCGTCAACATCGTTAACATCATCACCATGCCAACGTCACCATCACAGTCAACATCTCCATCACCACCGTCACCTCCATCGTCATCACCACCATCACCGTCGTCGTCGTTAACATCATCACCATCACAGTCAACATCTCCATCACCTCCGTCGCCTCCATCGTCGTCGTCAACATCGTTAACATCGTCACTACAGATCATCACCATCACAGTCAACATCTCCATCACCTCCGTCACCACCATCATCATCACCACCATCACCGTCGTTAACATCATCACCATCACAGTCAACATCTCCATCACCTCCGTCACCACCATCATCATCACCACCATCACCGTCGTCGTCGTTAACATCATCACCATCACCAACATCATCATCACCACCATCGCCACCATCGTCGTCGTCAACATCGTTAACATCATCACCATGCCAACATCACCATCACCATCATCTCCATTACCACCGTCACCACCATCATCGCCGTTGACATCACCAACAACGTTATCACTACTAAGACAAAGATGCCCCGTATAGCTTCACGAGGCTGTGGAGACAAGTGGTGTTAGCGAGGAGCACCTATGAAGGCTGGAACGGTACACGAGGATGTGGGATGGCCGGTGCCACGCCCGGCCGACTTTGTCTCACTAGGGGAGATGTTTACACTCCGCACCAGGTACTCACTTGTGGCTGAGTCGACCTAGGGGAGGCCCAGGACCGGTGAGGCGCTCACCGGTAAGGGGACAGGATGGAGAGTGGAGGAGGCTTGTCACTGTGGTTGTAGCTGTCGCCTGGTTGGGTGAGTGGCCGGGCGAGTGGCCGGGTGAGTGGCCGGGTGAGTGGCCGGGTGAGTGGCCGGGTGAGTAGCTGGGTGAGTGACTGGCTGGGTGAGTGACTGGCTGAGTGGCTGGGTGAGTGGCTGGCTAAGTGGCTGGGTGAGTGGCTAAGTGAGTGGCTGGGTGAGTGACTGGCTGGGGGAGTAGCCGGGTGAGTGGCTGGGTGAGTGGCTGGGTGAGTGGCTGGGTGAGTGGCTCACCGGTAAGGGGACAAGATGGAGAGTGGAGGAGGCTAGTCACTGTGGTTGTAGCCGTCTCCTGGCTGGGTGAGTGGCTGGGTGAGTGGCTGGGTGAGTGGCTGGGTGAGTGGCTGGGTGAGTGGCTGGGTGAGTGGCTGGCTGAGTGGCTGGCTGAGTGGCTGGCTGAGTGGCTGGCTGAGTGGCTGGCTGAGTGGCTGGGTGAGTGGCTGGGTGAGTGGCTGGGTGAGTGGATGGGTGAGTGGCTGGGTGAGTGACTGGCCGGGTGAGTAGCCGGGTGAGTGGCCGGGTGAGTGACTGGCTTGTTGAGTGGCTGGGTGAGTGGCTGGGTGAGTGGCTGGGTTAGTAGCTGGGTGAGTGGCTGGGTGAGTGGCTGGGTGAGTCGCTCACCGGTTGGGAGACAGGATGGAGAGTGGAGGAGGCTTGTCACTGTGGTTGTAGCTGTCGCCTGGTTGGGTGAGTGGCCGGGTGAGTGGCCGGGTGAGTGGCCGGGTGAGTGGCCGGGTGAGTGGCCGGGTGAGTGGCCGGGTGAGTGACCGGGTGAGTGACCGGGTGAGTGGCCGGCTGAGTGGCTGGCTGAGTGACTGGCTGAGTGGCTGGGTGAGTAGCCGGGTAAGTGGCTGGGTGAGTGACTGGCTGAGTGGCTGGGTGAGTAGCTCACTGGTAAGGGGAGAGGATGGAGAGTGGAGGAGGCTTGTCACTGTGGTTGTAGCCGTCTCCTGGCTGGGTGAGTGGCTGGGTGAGTGGCTGTCTGAGTAGCTGGCTGAGTCGCTGGGTGAGTGGCTGGGTGAGTGGCTGGGTGAGTGGCTGGCGGGTGAGTAGCTGGGTGAGTGACTGGCTTGTTGAGTGGCTGGGTGAGTGGCTGGGTGAGTGGCTGGGTTAGAAGCTGGGTGAGTGGCTGGGTGAGTGGCTGGGTGAGTGGCTGGGTGAGTGGCTGGGTGAGTGGCTGGGTGAGTGGCTGGGTGAGTGGCTGGGTGAGTGGCTGGCTGAGTGGCTGGCTGAGTGGCTGGCTGAGTGGCTGGCTGAGTGGCTGGCTGAGTGGCTGGCTGAGTGGCTGGCTGAGTGGCTGGGTGAGTGGCTGGGTGAGTGGATGGGTGAGTGGCTGGGTGAGTGACTGGCCGGGTGAGTAGCCGGGTGAGTGGCCGGGTGAGTGACTGGCTTGTTGAGTGGCCGGGTGAGTGGCCGGGTGAGTGGCCGGGTGAGTGGCCGGGTGAGTGGCCGGGTGAGTGGCCGGGTGAGTGGCCGGGTGAGTGGCCGGGTGAGTGGCCGGGTGAGTGGCCGGGTGAGTGACCGGGTGAGTGACCGGGTGAGTGGCCGGCTGAGTGGCTGGCTGAGTGACTGGCTGAGTGGCTGGGTGAGTAGCCGGGTAAGTGGCTGGGTGAGTGACTGGCTCAGTGGCTGGGTGAGTGGCTGGGTGAGTAGCTCACTGGTAAGGGGAGAGGATGGAGAGTGGAGGAGGCTTGTCACTGTGGTTGTAGCCGTCTCCTGGCTGGGTGAGTGGCTGGGTGAGTGGTTGGGTGAGTGGCTGTCTGAGTAGCTGGCTGAGTCGCTGGGTGAGTGGCTGGGTGAGTGGCTGGGTGAGTGACTGGCGGGTGAGTAGCCGGGTGAGTGACTGGCTTGTTGAGTGGCTGGGTGAGTGGCTGGGTGAGTGGCTGGGTTAGTAGCTGGGTGAGAAGCTGGGTGAGTGGCTGGGTGAGTGGCTGGGTGAGTGACTGGCTGAGTGGCTGGGTGAGAAGCCGGGTAAGTGGCTGGGTGAGTGACTGGCTGAGTGGCTGGGTGAGTAGTCGGGTGAGTGGCTGGCTGAGTGGCTGGGTGAGTGGCTGGGTGAGTGGCTGGGTGAGTGGCTGGCTGAGTGGCTGGGTGAGTGGCTCACCGGTAAGGGGACAGGATGGAGAGTGGAGGAGGCTTGTCACTGTGGTTGTAGGTGTCTCGAAGCGGCAGTGGGAAGCTGTCACGTGACACCACCTGCTGGTCCTGCACCGTGGAGCTGTGGAACGCCTTGGTAAGGTTGATGTCCTGCAGGGAGACTGCACACACGGACACAATTGGGTGAGAGTGGTGAGTGGTGAGTGAGAACGAGTGGTAAGTGAGTGCGAGTGGTGAGAGCGAATGGTGAGTGGTGAGTCACGTGAGTGGTGAGTGAACGGTGAGCGAGAGCGAGCGGTGAGTGAGTGGTGAGTGGCGTGAGTGAGTGGCGAGTGGCGTGAGTGAGTGGTGAGCGAGCGGTGAGTGAGAGCGAATGTTGAGTGAGAGCGAGCGGTGAGTGAAAGCGAGCAGTGAGTGGCGAGTGAGTGGTGAGTGGCTTGAGTGGTGAGCGAGTGGTGAGTGAGTGGTGAGTGGCGTGAGTGAGTGGTGAACGAGTGGCGAGTGAGAGCGAGTGGCGAGTGAGTGGTGAGTGGCGTGAGTGAGTGGTGAGCGAGCGGTGAGTGAGAGCGTGCGGTGAGTGAGTGGTGAGTGGCATGAGTGAGTGGTGAGCGAGCAGCGAGTGAGAGCGAGTGAGTGGTGAGTGGCGTGAGTGAGTGGTGAACGAGTGGCGAGTGAGATTGAGTGGCGAGTGAGAGCGAGTGGTGAGAGCGAGCGGTGAGTGAGAGCGAGTGGAGAGTGAGAGCGAGTGGCGAGTGAGAGCGAGCAGTGAGTGAGAGCGAGCAGTGAGTGGCGAGTGAGTGGTGAGTGGCGTGAGTGGCGTGAGTGAGTGGTCAGCAAGCGGTGAGTGAGTGGTGTGTGTGAGTGGTGAGCGAGTGGTGATTGAGAACGAGTGGTGAGTGAGAGCGAGCGGTGAGTGAGAGCGAGCGGTGAGTGAGAGCGAGTGGCGTGAGTGGTGAGCGAGTGTTGAGTGGCGTGAGTGGTGAGCGAGTGGTGAGTGAGCGGTGAGTGAGGGCGAGTGGCGTGAGTGGTGAGTGAGCGGTGAGCGAGCGGTAAGTGAGAGTGAGTGGTGAGTGAGTGGTGAGCGAGTGGTGAGTGAGCGGTGAGTGAGAGTGAGTGGTGAGTGAGTGGTGAGTGAGTGGTGAGTGAGTGGTGAGTGAGAGTGAGTGGTGAGTGAGTGGTGAGTGGCGTGAGTGGTGTGCGAGTGGTGAGTGAGCGGTAAGTGAGAGTGAGTGGTGAGTGAGCGGTAAGTGAGAGTGAGTGGTGAGCGAGTGGCGAGTGAGAGTAAGTGGTGAGTGGTGAGCGAGCGGGGGGCCTCACCCTCCTCCACGCTGGAGTCGAGGGAGGTGACGCGCAGGGAGAGGCGGTCGATCCGATCCTGCAGGGCGATGGAGCGGAGGCAGAAGCCACTCGTCTCCCGGATGAGCTCCCCAAACACATCCTCCGCATGCTTGCCTGGACACGCGGGGACACACACGGGGAGACACACGGGGAGACACACGGGGAGACACACACGGGGAGACACAAGGGGAGACACGCGGGGAGACACGCGGGGAGACACGCGGGGAGACACACGGGGAGACACACGGGGAGAGACACGGGGAGACACACGGGGAGACACGCGGGGAGACACGCGGGGAGACACACGGGAGACACACGGGGAGACACGCGGGGAGACACGCGGGGAGACACGCAGGGAGACACGCGGGGAGACACGCGGGGAGACACGCGGGGAGAGACACGCGGGGAGACACAAGGGGAGACACACGGGGAGACACACGGGGAGACACACGGGGAGACACACACGGGGAGACACACGGGGAGACACAAGGGGAGACACACGGGAGACACACGGGAGACACACGGGAGACACACGGGGAGACACAAGGGGAGACACACGGGAGACACACGGGGAGACACACGGGGAGACACACGGGGAAACACACGGGGAGACACACGGGGAGACACAAGGGGAGACACACGGGGAGACACACAGGGGGAGACACACACGGGGAGACACACAGGGAGAGACAAGGGGAGAGACAAGGGGAGACACAAGGGGAGACACAAGGGGAGACACAAGGGGAGACACACGGGGAGACACACGGGGAGACACACGGGGAGACACAAGGGGAGACACACGACAGGAAGAGACCAAGGAGACAGAGACACATGGAGACATGGGGACACTGAACCACCGACCACTGAGACCCCGGCCTAAACACAGGCATCACGGGGGGGGTGGGGGGTGGAGTGACATCCGTCTTGCTGTGCGCGTGAGGCGAGCATGTGTGTGGGTCGAGCGTGTGTGGACGAGCATGCGTGGGCGAGCGTTCGTGGGCGAGCGAGCGCGTGTGGGCGTGGCGTGTGGGCGAGCGTGGACGAGCGTGTGTGTGGACGAGTGTGCGTGGGCGAGCGAGCGTGTGTGGGCGTGTGTGGGCGTGCGTGTGTGGGCGAGCGTGTGTGTGTGTGGGCGAGCGTGTGTGTGTGGGCGAGTGTGTGTGTGGGCGAGCGAGTGTGTGTGTGGGCGAGCGAGTGTGTGTGTGTGCGAGCGTGTGTGTGTGTGTGTGCGAGCATGTGTGTGTGTGTGTGCGAGCATGTGTGTGTGTGTGCGAGCATGTGTGTGTGTGTGTGCGAGCGTGTGTGTGTGTGTGTGGGCGAGCGTGTGTGTGTGGGCGAGCGTGTGTGTGTGTGTGCGAGCATGTGTGTGTGTGTGGGCGAGCGTGTGTGTGTGTGTGCGCGGACGAGTGTGTTGTGTGTGGGCGAGCGTGTGTGTGTGTGTGTGCGAGCCAGCATGTGTGTGTGTGTGTGCGAGCGAGTGTGGCCCTCACTGAGGCTGCCGAGCTGCCGGATGATGTCCGAGAGGGTGACGTTGGTCACGCACTCGAGCTCGTTCTTGACGCTGGGTGGCAGTGCCCGACGACACAGATACACGGGCTCGATGCTGCGCTTCACCAGAGGCATTGTGCACCTAACGCACGCACGCACAAATGTCGCCCGTGTAAGCCTTTAATATTAACGATACAACTTTGAATTTCGCACAGCAGCGTCGTCCACGCCAACAGCATCCCACGATGCCGCAAGCTAATTACACACAAAGACCAAATCCCAAATACGCGGGTGGCTACGCGTGGCACGGGACAGGTCTGACAGCAAAGTAAAACTAGATTTTATTCGAGCCGGTCAGGCCCAGCGGGCCATGCAGCTCTTTCTAAGAAGCAACCTGGCGAAAAAAAAACACATGATAAGCTCAACAAAGCGGCATTATCATCACCGGGACATTTACAGCAGCAGGCAAATAGATGCTAAACCGCGTGGCGATGTTGATTCTAAAACGTGGAGGGGAAAAATAACGGGGGGGGGAAAAATCCACGTGACCACGGGGGGAGGGGGGGGGGAAGAGAGAGACACGCAAACTCCAAATCTACAGCAGCAGCAGGCGTCGTCAGGAGTCGGGATCGAACCCACGACCTCCTGCGCACCGGGCGAGGAAGTTAAAATCTCATAGCCACCGTGATGACGATCAGAGAGACACACGCAAACTCCAAATATACAGTAGCAGGCGTCAGGAGTCGGGATTGAACCCACGACCTCCTGCACACCGGGCGAGGAAGTTAACATCTCCCAGCCACCCCCACCCCTCTCTCTATGTATGTACGTTGACTTATTTCACGGCGTACGTGGCCGACCGTGC
This sequence comes from Petromyzon marinus, assembly GCF_048934315.1. Classification (NCBI taxonomy): domain Eukaryota; kingdom Metazoa; phylum Chordata; class Hyperoartia; order Petromyzontiformes; family Petromyzontidae; genus Petromyzon; species Petromyzon marinus. Next base: position 27,782 of record NW_027423576.1, read on the forward strand.
CCAAGCGTGGGCGCCTCTTCCTCTTTCCGTGCCCTCGAAGCGGTTTTTGTTCCCGTTTCCATTCGCGGAACCAGCGCGTCGCAGCGCGGAGTCCGCGAGGGCCGACAAGACAACCGCCCTCTCGGGGAACAAGTGAATTCGCGGGCGTCTCCCTCCACGCAATCCGTCCGTCTCGCCACGTTTAGAGCACTACGGCAATCCTCGCTCGTCCCCAATCAGCCGCGGGGCGCGCACGCCGGACGCGCAACAAATTGGGCAGCGTTGCTTCAAGAGACGGAACAAACTCAGGGGATCGGTTTCGACACGAGAGTCGTCCCTCTGCACGGCCACCCGGCCACGCACCCACACAGCCAGCCACTCAGGAACCACCCAGCCAGCCACCCAGCCAGCCAGTCACCCAGCCAGCCAGCCAGCCACCCAGCCAGCCAGCAAGTCACCCAGCCAGCCACCCACCCAGCCAGCCAGCCACCCTGCCAGCCACCCAGCCAGCCAGCCAGTCACCCAGCCAGCCAGCCACCCAGCCAGCCACCCAGCCACCCAGCCACCCTACCCACCCAGCCAGCCACCCAGCCAGCCAACCACCCAGGCAGCCACCCAGCCAGTCACTCAGGAACCACCCAGCCAGCCACCCAGCCACCCAGCCAGCCAGCCAGTCACCCAGCCAGCCACTCAGGAACCACCCACCCAGCCAGCCACCCACCCAGCCAACCACCCAGCCAGCCACCCACCCAGCCACAGAGCCACCCACCCAGCCAACCACCCAGTCACCCAGGACCCAGCCACCCAGGACCCACCCAGCCACAGAGCCAGTCAGCCAGTGAGGCACCCAGGACCCACACAGCCAGCCAGCCAACCACCTGCCCAGCAAGGGGTAGCGTGGACTGAATTCCAGAACCACTCGGGAGCGACGTTGGCCTACTCTTCCACGCCTCTCGGCAAGAGGCGGGGGGAGTTGCCCATCGGTGTCAAATCTACAGCACGCGCACTGTACAGACAGTACGCACACTGTATAGACAGTACACCTACTGTACAGACAGTACCATACCTGTCAATCCTTCCTTATCAGTGCCCCACCTTATTATAGACCAATTCAGACCTTAATGGTCACCCCGTGCCACTTATAAATCTCAACGTTCATCCTACAAAGTCCCATCACATGGAGATAAACACAAACACATAGACAACAACATTATTATTACTGTGCCTGTATTGAAACGGCTGCACTCCGTATGGACTTGAAAACTCAATTTCCATGTACAAGAATACGGGGTAAACCGTATGGGTTGACAGCTGTGGGGTATATAGTAGTGTGTAGTGTATAGTAGTGTATAGTGTAATGTATAGTAGTGTATAGTGTAGTGTATAGTAGTGGTGTACAGTAGTGTAGTGTATAGTGTAGTGTAGAGTGTAGTGTATAGTAGTGTAGTGTATAGTAGTGTAGTGTATAGTGTAGTGTATAGTGTAGTGTATATAGTGCAGTGTATAGTGTAGTGTATAGTGTAGTTTGTAGTGTAGTTTGTAGTGTAGTGTGTAGTATAGTGTATAGTGTAGTGAATAGTGTAGTATATAGTGTAGTGTATAGTGTAGTGTAGAGTGTAGTGTAGAGTGTAGTGTATAGTGTAGTGTATAGTGTAGCAGTATCCCATCACAATGGAGATAAACACAGACAAAATCGTGATTATTGTTGTCTATAGATCTGTAGTGTATAGCGAAGTGTATAGCGTAGTGTATAGCGTAGTGTATAGCGTATAGTGTAGTGTATAGTGTAGTGTATAGTGTAGTAGTGTATAGTGTAGTGTATAGTGTAGTATATAGTGTATAGTGTAGTATATAGTGTAGTGTATAGTATAGTGTATAGTGTAGTGTATAGTGTAGTAGTGTATAGTGTAGTGTATAGTATAGTGTATAGTGTAGTAGTGTATAGTGTAGTGTATAGTGTAGTATATAGTGTAGTGTATAGTGTAGTGTATAGTGTAGTAGTGTATAGTGTAGTGTATAGTGTAGTATATAGTGTATAGTGTAGTGTATAGTGTAGTGTATAGTGTAGTAGTGTATAGTGCAGTGTATAGTATATAGTGTAGTGTATAGTGTAATGTATAGTAGTGTATAGTGTAGTGTATAGTGTAGTGTATAGTATATAGTGTAGTGTATAGTGTAGTGTGTATAGTATAGTGTAGTGTATAGTATATAGTGTAGTATATAGTATATAGTGTAGTGTATAGTGTAGTGTATAGTGTGTAGTGTATAGTGTGTAGTGTATAGTGTGTAGTGTATAGTGTAGTGTACAGTGTCCCATCACAATGGAGATAGACGTGGTGACTACGGAGGGCTTTGACAGCCACGATGCCCACGCCGCGCCCGCGTTCCAAGTGGCGCTCCCGGAGATCGAAACCGCTCGAGGGGGGAGAGAGAGAGAGGGTGTCCACCCTCACGAAAGAGGTAGGGGCAATGCCCGAAACGTCGAGACGTTTCGATTAATCGACAACTCGTCGCAACAAAACTATGGAAACAAGAAAAACTTTAAATTTTCTGTCGGTTTAAAAATATATATTTCCACCCCCCCACCCACCCCCGTAAAATTACAATAACATTATTTTGTACACATTCTTCCCTCATAAAATTGAACAAAACGCGTTAAGACGGTAAAACTAGAACAACAACAACTAAACTCGGGTGTCTATTCAACTTGGAAACACTTCATTTGAAGCTCTCGTGGACTGCAGGAATCCCAAACCCTTCGGTTCTTTCGGTAAAGTCACGCAGGCAGAAAATAAAATACTTTATTTAAAATAAATCGCTTTATTTTGTACCTGCGTGACTTTACCGAAAGAACGAAAGACTTACAGGCCCCAACCCCTAACCCCCGAACCCCCGTCGCGGCCTTCGGGCCCGACGGATCAAAGCCTCGGCCACCGGTCAGGCAAGAGGGGGGGTAAAGACCGACCGACCCCGCCTCCCCTCCCCACAGGCTTTATCAATTACCTGCCTCGGCGCAGACTTTTCCAAAGTTCGTTTTACGAGGTAAAATCCACAGCCGCCGTCGCGATTCCGTTCGTTCGTCGCGTTAAAAAAAAAAAGCTAAACTTTGTGCGAGATTATTTGTCGATCGCTTCAAGGTTTTCGCGGCATCCGCCTCTCTCCTCTCTGCCAGCGCCTCCACCGCCGTCCCACCTCAGGCCTTGCCGCGGTTTTATTAATTTAATTAATGCCGGGACTACTTTCTTCTTCTTCCTCATCATCAGCATCATCATCATCCGCATCATCAGCATCATCATCATCTGATTCGCATTTTTTAACTTAAAACTTTCGGTGACTGCAGGAATTCATATCCTAGGGTCTTTCGGTAAAAAAAGTCACGTCGATAGGTACAAAATAATAATAAAAGCAACAACAAAAAAACCCCCCACAATAAAAATACTAAAATAGAATTAAAAATAATAATTAATAGAAAATAAAGAACCTATCTACCGAAAGACCCAAGAATGTAATAAAATTAAAATATGTAAAAGATTAGAAAATATAAATAATAAATTTTAAATAATAGAAGCTTTTATTATTTATTATTATTAAATTTAAAATAATAAAAGCTTTTATTATTTTAAATGTATTATTTTATATTAGTGTTTTTATTGTGTTCTTTTTGCTTTTATTATTTTCAAAGAATTCGTTATTTTTATGTTATTATATTTGTTTTGTTTTCTATCTACGTGACTTTACCGAAAGAACCAAGAATATCATCCGATTCGCATTGTGGATGGGGGGGTGGTGGTGTCGGTAATATCCCTCCGCGGGTGAAGCGCCGCTGGGGCGGGGTTGTGGAGCGGAGTGAGTGATGCGGTTCGGGATGTGAAGACTGCCATTGGATCGTGATGGGAGGGGTGGGGGCCATTATGGATGTGTACATCCGCGCGGGGGAGGGGGAGGGGAAGTAGTTCCGTCCAGGAAAGAGATCGAGGAGGAGTCTCTGCAAATGCCATCACATTTAAAGTTGATTTTATTTCTTCTGGTAAAAAAAAAACCTACAACACTAATGAATAACGAACAACAACAGGACTTTATACTCTTTGGTTCTATTGGGTAAAGTCACGTAGGTGAAAATAAAATAACTAAAAATCACGACGTTTCGGCCACAACACAAGCGGCCTTCATCAGGTGAAGGGACGAGACTGTCTGGAGGACAGCGCTGGAGTCTCGTCCCTTCACCTGATGAAGGCCGCTTGTGTTGTGGCCGAAACGTCGTGATTTTTTGTTATTTTATTTTCACCTACGTGACTTTACCCAATAGAACCAAAGAGTATGGATCCTAGCAGTCACGAAAGCTTTAAATCTAGAATAAACAACAGGACTTATATATATTTTATTATTGTATTGTTTCCCTTCAACGTGACTTTACCGAAAGAGCTAAGAATATTTAAACACACTCGTCAATAAACACAATTCTTACTGCGGAGGGAGCTGGTAGGAACGTTGGGTTGCTCGGTCAATGGCCAGGGTCAACAACGGGCGGCACCACCACGTGGTGTGTTCAGCACAATATGCCCGACTGTGAGGGCAGGCACAAGCCGGCGTGAGTCGGTTAAACGTTGAGTTTTATAAGGGGGGCACCACGGGGTGACCAGCCCCACCCCCCACCCAGCCCCACCCCCCACCCAGCCCCACCCCCCACCCAGCCCCACCCCCCACCCAGCCCCACCCCCCACCCAGCCCCACCCCCCACCCAGCCCACACCCCCACCCAGCCCCACCCAGCCCCTCCCTCCCCACCCAGCCCCTGCCCACCCAGCCCCTCCCTCCCCACCCAGCCCCTCCCTCCCCACCCAGCCCCTCCCTCCCCACCCAGCCCCTCCCTCCCCACCCAGCCCCTGCCCACCCAGCCCCTCCCTCCCCACCCAGCCCCTCCCTCCCCACCCAGCCCCTCCCCACCCAGCCGCACCCCTCCCACCCCCCACCCAGCCCCTCCCCACCCAGCCCCTCCCCACCCAGCCCCTCCCTCCCCACCCAGCCCCACCCCTCCCACCCAGCCCCACCCTCCCCACACAGCCCCACCCTCCCCACCCAGCCCCACCCTCCCCACCCTCCCCACCCAGCCCCACCCAGCCCCTCCCAGCCCCAGCCAGCCCCTCCCCACCCAGCCCCCCCTCCCCACCCAGCCCCACCCTCCCCACCCAGCCCCACCCCCCACCCAGCCCCACCCCCCACCCAGCCCCACCCCTCCCTACCCTCCCCACCCAGCCCCTCCCTCCCCACCCAGCCCCTGCCCACCCAGCCCCTCCCTCCCCACCCAGCCCCTCCCTCCCCACCCAGCCCCTCCCCACCCAGCCGCACCCCTCCCACCCCCCACCCAGCCCCTCCCCACCCTCCCCACCCAGCCCCTCCCCACCCAGCCCCTCCCTCCCCACCCAGCCCCACCCCTCCCACCCAGCCCCACACAGCCCCACCCTCCCCACCCAGCCCCACCCTCCCCACCCAGCCCCACCCTCCCCACCCAGCCCCACCCTCCCCACCCTCCCCACCCAGCCCCACCCAGCCCCTCCCAGCCCCAGCCAGCCCCTCCCCACCCAGCCCCACCCAGCCCCTCCCCACCCAGCCCCTCCCCACCCAGCCCCACCCTCCCCACCCAGCCCCTCCCCACCCAGCCCCCCCTCCCCACCCAGCCCCACCCTCCCCACCCAGCCCCTCCCCACCCAGCCCCCCCTCCCCACCCAGCCCCACCCTCCCCACCCAGCCCCTCCCCACCCACCCCACCCAGCCGCAGAGGTTCCTACCAGTATAACAGTGTGTGTGGCTTTTATAATACAACTAATACTGGTAGGAACGAAGTTGTAAACTGAGTGTACCAGCCTGCAATAGATTAATGTGTCCGTCCGTCCGTCCCCTTTCAATACTTCAACGAAGTGAAATCTCGTGCTGTTGGGTGTAAAATCAGCAATGGACAGCGCAGAGACTTGTCCTACCAGCCCACCCTGCAGGGACCTGTTTTCTACTGGAGGAATCCGATGAGATAAAATTATCTTTTTTTTCACAGACGTCAAAAGGCCCTTCTTTAGAGAGACAGAATGCAGAAAATAAGGGTTGAAGATTGCACTTTTAAATACCATAGGGCCCTGATGAAAAATAATATTACAATTTTTAAATTCGGTAAAGTCACGTAGGTAAAATAAAATAAAACAACTACATTAAATCACGACGTTTCGGAGGCAACACAAGCTTCCGTCTTCAGGTGGAACAGACAGAACAAAAAAGTTCGCTGTATCTAATCTAGAATTAATTTTTAAATTGTTGGCGAATGATACACGTTATTGTTTAAGATTAGCATGTAGTCACTCTATAAGTTACCTCGTGGATTCCTTACCAATACGGCGTCCCAACGTGGAGACGTAATGCTCCACACCAATGACGTGAGTGTGAGAAAGAGCTTCATAGATCATCGGATTCGTCCAGTTCTGAATAAAGATTCAGATTCTGTAGTGACGTAACGACAGCCCATACCAAGATGGCGCCCGCACTCCCTTACCAACATGGCGGCCACCCTTCCCCCGTGCCATCCCTTACCAACATGGCTGTCCCCACCATTAACCAAAATGGAGATCCCCCCCACTACACTCATCGCTCCCCAACACCGCTTCCTTACTAACATGGCGCCCCATCCCAACACCGCTTCCCCTTACCAACATGGCGCCCCCTCCCTCACACCGCTTCCTTAACACACAGCATTGACATGCGGTGCTTTTTCTGGAAGGCTTTGCTGTTTTTTCCTGGAATTGGCTGTTTCCACAGTCACATAGCCACTTTAAGATGCTTTCTTGTTCATGTTTTTTGTTTGTTGCGGTTGCACCCGATTCAAGAGCCGCATGGCTCACAGGGCTATATACCGAAGACGTGAAACTTGAAACCTTACCAACATGACGCCCACACCGCTCTCCCTTACCAACATGGCGGGGCCTTCTACGTCACTTCCTTTACCCCCACCCGCCCCTCCCACACCACCGTCACTTCCGTTATCGCGATGGCGGCCGCCTCGTCGCTGGTCGCTTACGAGGGAGGCAGTGACGAGAGTGACGCGGGCGATGGCGTCGAGGAGAGCCTCGCGCTCCACCTCAAGCCGCTTCAGCCGCCTCAGCAGAAGACGGCGCTCGTCCTGAACGCGGCGCCGGAAGTCGCCACGAAGGTTCCCGCGGGCGATTGAAGTCGCGAAAATTTATCTCGCAAGGCTCGCGGCGCGTGTCTCCATGGGTCTGGGTGTCTGTGGGTCTCTGTGGGTGTCTCTATGGGTCTGGGTGTCTGTGGGTCTCTGTGGGTGTCTCTATGGGTCTGGGTGTCTGTGGGTCTATGTGGGTGTGTAAGTTGAACTTCTTTCACACCGTACGTAGCCAATCGTGCTAATCTCTGGAGATGGGGGGAGAGGGGGGTAGAGGGGGGGAGAGAGAGGTGGGGGCTCTCTACCCCCCTCCTCTACCCCCCCTCTCTACCCCCCCCTCTCTACCCCCCCTCTACCCCCCCTCTACCCCCCCTCTCTACCCCCCCCCCTCTCTACCCCCCTCTCTACCCCTCTCTCTATCCCCCTCTCTACCCCTCTCTCTACCCCCCCTCTACCCCCCCCCTCTACCCCCCCCCCTCTCTACCCCCTCTCTCAACCCCCCCTCTCTACCCCCCCTCTCTACCCCCTCTCTCTACCCCCCCTCTCTACCCCCCTCTCTACCCCCCCCCTCTACCCCCTCTCTCTACCCCCCTCTCTACCCCCCCTCTCTACCCCCCCTCTCTACCCCTTCTCTCTACCCCCCCTCTCTACCCCCCCTCTCTACCCCCTCTCTCTACCCCCTCTCTCTACCCCCTCTCTACCCCCCCTCTCTACCCCCCCCCTCTACCCCCCCTCTCTACCCCCCCTCTCTACCCCCCCCTCTACCCCTCTCTCTACCCCCCCTCTCTACCCCCCCTCTCTACCCCCCCTCTCTACCCCCCCTCTCTACCCCCCCCCCTCTACCCCCTCTCTCTACCCCCCCTCTCTACCCCCCTCTCTACCCCCTCTCTTTACCCCCCTCTCTACCCCCTCTCTCTACCCCCCCTCTACCCCCCCTTTCTACCCCCCCCCTCTACCCCCCCCTCTCTACCCCCTCTCTCAACCCCCCCTCTCTACCCCCCCTCTCTACCCCCCCTCTCTACCCCCCCTCTCTACCCCCTCTCTCTACCCCCTCTCTCTACCCCCCCTCTCTACCCCCCCTCTCTACCCCCCCCCCTCTACCCCCTCTCTCTACCCCCCCTCTCTACCCCCCCTCTCTACCCCCCCTCTCTACCCCCCTCTCTACCCCCCCCCTCTACCCCCTCTCTCTACCCCCTCTCTCTACCCCCCCTCTCTACCCCCCTCTCTACCCCCCTCTCTACCCCCTCTCTCTACCCCCCCTCTCTACCCCCCTCTCTACCCCCCCCCTCTACCCCCCTTTCTACCCCCCCCTCTACCCCCCTCTCCACCCCCCATCTCTCCCCCCCGCCTCTCCCCCATCTCTACCCCCCCTATCTACTCCCCCTCTCTATCCCCCACCTCTCTCTCCCCCCCTCTACCCCCCTCTCCCCCCATCTCCAGAGATTAGCACGATTGGCTACGTACGGTGTGAAAGAAGTTCAACTTACACACCCACATAGACCCACAGACACCCAGACCCATAGAGACACCCACAGAGACCCACAGACACCCAGACCCATAGAGACACCCACAGAGACCCACAGACACCCAGACCCATGGAGACACCCACCCAGACCCATAGACACCCAGACCCATAGAGACACCCACAGAGACCCACAGACACCCAGACCCATAGAGACACCCACAGAGACCCACAGACACCCAGACCCATAGAGACACCCAGACCCATAGAGACACCCACAGAGACCCACAGACACCCAGACCCATAGAGACACCCACAGAGACCCACAGACACCCAGACCCATAGAGACACCCAGATCCATAGAGACACCCACAGAGACCCACAGACACCCAGACCCATAGAGACACCCACCCAGACCCATAGAGACCCCCACAGAGACCCACAGACACCCAGACCCATAGAGACACCCACAGAGACCCACAGACACCCAGATCCATAGAGACACCCACAGAGACCCACAGACACCCAGACCCATAGAGACACCCAGACCCATAGAGACACCCACAGAGACCCACAGACACCCAGACCCATAGAGACACCCACAGACCCACAGACACCCAGACCCATAGAGACACCCACAGAGACCCACAGACACCCAGACCCATAGAGACACCCACCCAGACCCATAGAGACACCCACAGAGACCCACAGACACCCAGACCCATAGAGACACCCACCCAGACCCATAGAGACACTCACAGAGACCCACAGAACACCAAGATCCATAGAGACACCCACAGAGACCCACAGAGACCCACAGACACCCAGACCCATAGAGACACCCACAGAGACCCACAGAACACCCAGACCATAGAGACACCCACAGAGACTCACAGAGACCCACAGAGACCCACAGACCCATAGAGACACCCAGACCCATAGAGACACCCACAGAGACCCACAGAGACCCACAGAGACCCACAGACCCATAGAGACACCCAGACCCATAGAGACACCCATAGAGACACCCACAGAGACCCATAGATTAGCACGGTTGGCTACGTACGGTGCGAATGAAGTTCAACGTACAGTAAATACATATCACGTCTGTGACTATGAAGAAGGGCCATTGCCCAAAACGTCGCCAAATATATTTATTTAGCCTTTTAAGGCCACGGTGTTATTGGTGGATGCGTTGATTTATTTCTGTCGTGAATGGTGATGCTGTAAAATCTGAATGGAGTCGTTAATGGTGATGCCGTTATGAATGATTCTTCTGCTTATTATGATGTTGATGATGATTTTCATTGTGATGCTGCTGCTGCTCTTAATGAATGATTTTGTTCACGATGATGCTGTTTTTGAACGGTGTTGTCAATGATGATGGTTCTGTTTATGATGTTAATGATGATGCTGTTATGCTGAATGATGATGCTGTTGACGATCATGCCAATGCTGTTATTATTATTACCGATGATATTATTATTATGAATGGTGATGATGTTGATCATGATGATGCTGTTACTATTCACGTTGTTGTTGTGAATGATGATGTTGATCATGATGATGCTGTTACTATTCGCGATGTTGCTGTTGTTACTGTGAATGATGATGTTGATCATGATGATGCTGTTACTATTCATTATGTTGCTGTTGTTACTGTGAATGATGATGTTGATCATGATGATGCTGTTACTATTCACGATGTTGCTGTTGTTATTATTGTGAATGATGATGATGATGATGATAACGACTCCGATACTATTGCTGCTGCTGCTGTTGCTACAGGAAGAGGTGGACACAGGCAAGCACCTGGACCCGAGCTGCCGGGAAGTGATGTTCAACCCCACGTACGAGACGCTCTTCGCTCCGGAGGTGATCGCATCGCCTCACAACGCAAGCCTCCCTCCCGCCGGGTTGAGAATCGACAGCTTTGACTTTGAATTCGCGGGCGCCCCTCTCTCCACGTCTCCCTCCCCATCTCTTCCTCCCTGTATCTGCATCCACACTACATTATACACTGCATACTACACTATACACTATGCTGCACACAACACTATACAGTCTGCTACACGCTACACTATATACTAATTACTATACTGTACACTACGATACACGCTACACTAGATGCTAATTACTACACTATACACTACGCTACACGCTTGACTATACACTACACTATACACTGCAATACACACTACACTATACACTAAATACATCATGATGCACTACACTACATACTTCACTATACACTACACTATACACTACATACTACACAAAGTGGGGATGACCCTGCTGAGGCTGCGGTGCCTCAAATATTGGAAGAAGAAGTCACCCCCTGTGAGTGGCTGGCCGAGGTGCCATCTGTTGAGGAAGTACTGAAGGCGATCCAGAGTCTGAGACCAGGAAAGGCACCGGGTAGAGACGATCTCCCAAGCGAAATGCTGAGAGAGGGTGGCGTTTGTGCACAGACTGCCCTATATGACATCATAACAACAATCTGGACCACTGGACGGGTTCCGCAGGATTGGAAGGATGCCCTGGTGGTCCCCCTCTTTAAGAAGGGGGACCGCACAGACTGTAACAACTACAGGGGCATCTCACTCCTCAGTGTGCCGGGAAAGGTCCTGGCAAGGATTATTTAACATCCTTGCTAGGACACGCTGAGGAGAGGCTTGCGGAGCCCCAATGCGGTTTCAGGAAAGGGCGGTCCTGCACAGATGCCATATTTTCTGTCCGTCTGCTACAGCAGAGGTGTAGGGAATTCCAACAAGACCTACATCTCTGCTTTATTGACCTGGTCAAGGCCTATGATACCATCAGTAGGCCTGGGCTCTGGGTTCTTCGTGCTTTTGGAGTCCCTGACCCTCTGCTCACGATCATTAAGGACCTTCATGATTGTGAGCGGGCCCGGGTAAAACTACGTGGCCGGGAGTCAGAGCCATTCCCTGTACACCTTGGGGTGCGACAGGGATGTCCTCTGGCTCCCACATTATTTAACATCTATTTTGACCACGTAGTTTTTGAAGCCTTCAATAGCTGTACCGGGGGAATCTCCATTTGGTACAGATATAATGGGAGGCTGATCGATGCCCGGGTGCGGTCAAGGGATGGCTCCCTATTGCTCAACCACGTTATGTATGTCGATGATTTGGTAATAGCTTATAATTCAGAGGAGGAGTTGGAGACGCTGCTGCTGAGACTGGAGCGTGCCACTAAGAGCCCCACCAAAACTAAGCACCTGCCTGGGTATTTTGTACCATCGGACACTCCACCCCCACAACTCCCATTCAGTGATGGGGCAGTTGTGGAGAGAGTGGAGAGTTTCCCATACCTGGGCAGTGTGCTTATGACCGGCTCCAGTTTAACAGCAGAGGTCTCACTCCGAATCAGTCGAGCGGCAATATCTTTTCATCTGTTGCGTAACGCTGTGTGGAAGCTACCTGGTCTGTCGCTCCGCACTACGCTTCAGGTCTTCTCGGCCACGGTCATTCCCTCTTTTCTCTACGCTTGCGAAACGTGAACCCCCCTAATGGAACATCTTCGCCGGTTAGAGACATTTAGGCTGGCCTACCTACGATCCATCCTGGGTTTAACCAGACTGGATTGTGTGAGGAGCTCACAAATCCTTGAAAGATCTGGGCAAGGTCCCATCGGTGAGCTCCACCGGCAGGCAAGGCTGCGTTTGCTGGGTCATGTAGCCCGCATGCCCAGCCACCGCATGCCGAAACAGCTTATGTTCGACCGGATCGAGGGGGCTTAACGGGCGCGGCACTGGGCCAGAGAAGAGATGGAGTGATGTGGTACAGGAGGACGTGGAGCTGAGTGGACTTGCCGATGACTGTACCAGCGGTGTCAAGATCGGCCTCTGTGGAGAAGGCTCGTGAAGGACGCTACTGGGCAGTTGGAGGCAGTCGCCCTCCAACAATAACGGATGGCGGATGAGCGACGCTCACAACAACGAGCGGAGCGCAGGGTGGCTAAAGCACAGCAGGTTGGCACAGTAGGGGGCACAGGTGGTGCATCAGCCAGTCATCTCAGTCAGTCGACCCGTGGCACCTGGGTCTGCCCGTGACCTCCTGCCAGCGGGCGTTCGACACTTCACGTGGCCTCAAGGTGCACATGGCCTGGCACAAGCGTCGTGGTGACGTCCGCCACTTAGTGGCGAATGGCGGTTGTTGTTGTCTCTATGTATGTATGTCTGTGTGTGTCTGTATGTATGTGTATGTGTGTGTGTATGTCTGTGTGTGTCTGAAGGCGAGCGATAGTGTAGCGGTTAGCGCGCTGCGCTATGAACCTGGCGACCCGGGTTCGATTCCCGCGCGCGGCCAACACCAGTGACGATTATCTGAACCGGTCCCGGGCCTCCCCTAGGTCGACTCAGCCTCAAATGAGTACCCGGTGCGGTGTGTAGTAAACATCGCCACTGGGGGAGACAAAGGCGGTCGGGCGTGGTGCTGGCCACCCACCCCCTCGTGTACCGTTCCGGCCTTCATAGGTGCTGCTCGCTAGCAGCACTTGCCCCTACAGTCTGTTAAGGCTATACGGGGGATCTTTGTTTTGTGTTTGTCTGCCCCGCGTAGGTCGGTCCCGTCAACCCATTCCGCACCAAGCAAATGTCGGCGGAGAGGAACTCCCTGGCCGGCTTCACGGAGGCGGCTCACTTCAGCGACTTCATGTTCGAGCAGCAGCGGAGGACTTTTACCAGCTACGGTAACGGCCATCACCATAAACAACATCATCATTATAAACAACAACATCATCATCATCATAAACAACATCATCATCATCATAAACAACATCATCATCATAAACATTATCATTATAAACAACAACATTATAAACAACATCATCATTATAAACAACATCATCATCATTATAAACAACATCATCACAAACAACATCATCATCATCATCATAAACAACATCATCATCACAAACAACATCATTATAAACAACATCATCAAAACAACATCATCATCATTATAAACATCATCATAAACAACAACATCATTATAAACAACATCATCATAAACAACAACATCATCATCACAAACAACATCATAAACAACATCATCATCACAAACAACATCATCATTATAAACAACATCATCATCACAAACAACATCATCATCTTAAACATCATCATCATTATAAACAACACCCACCCATAACCACACACACCAAAAAAAGACAAAGATCCCCCGTGTAGCCTTAACAGACTGTAGGGGCAAGTGCTGTTGGCGAGTACCTATGAAGGCCGACCGGCACGGCACATCAGGGGGTGGGTGGCCAACACCACCCCCGGCCGCCTTTGTCTCCCCAGTGGCGATGTTCACTACACACCGCTACACCCGGTACTCATTTGAGGCTGAGTCGACCTAGGGAAGGTCCAGGACCGGTTAAAATAATTGTCACCGGTGTTGGCCGTGAGCGGGAATCGAACCCGGGTCGCCGGGTTCGTAGCGCAGCGTATCGCTGACTGCTACACTATCGCTCCCCACTCACACACACGTACACACACACGTACACACACAGGTACACACACACGTACACATTTACACACACAGACACGTACACACACACACACACAGACACGTACACACACACACGTACACAACAACAACAACAACAACAACCGCCATTCGCCACTAAGTGGCGGTGACGTCACCACGACGCTTGTGCCAGGCCATGTGCACCTTGAGGCCACGTGAAGTGTCGAACGCCCCGCTGGCAGGAGGTCACAGGGCAGACCCAAGTGTCACGGATCGACTGACTGAGATGACTGGCTGATGCACCACCTGTGCCCCCTACTGTGCCAACCTGCTGTGCTTTAGCCACCCGGCGCTCCGCTCGTTGTTGTGAGCGTCGCTGCTCCGCCCTCCGTTGTTGTTGGAGGGCGACTGCCTCCAACTGCCCAGTAGCGTCCTTCACGAGCCTCCTCCTCAGAGGCCGATCTTGACACCGCTGGTACCAGTCATCGGCAAGTCCACTCAGCTCCATGTCCTCCTGTACCACATCACTCCATCTCTTCTCTAGCCCGTGCCTCACCCGTTTAGCCCCCTCGATCCGGCCGAACAAAAGCTGTTTCGGCATGCGGTGGCTGGGCATGCGGGCTACATGACCCAGCCAACGCAGCCTTCCCCGCCGGAGGAGCTCACCGATGGGACCTTGCCCAGATCTTTCAAGGATTTGTGAGCTCCTCACACAATCCAGTCTGGTTAAACCCAAGATGGATCGTAGGCAGGCCAGCCTAAATGTTTCTAACCAGCGAAGATGTTCCATTAGGGGGGTCCACGTTTCGCAACCGTAGAGAATGGAGGGAATGACCGTCGCCGAGAAGACCTGAAGCTTAGTGCGGAGCGACAGACCAGGTAGCTTCCACACAGCGTTATGCAACCAACACACACACACCCACACACATACCCACCCACCAGCTCACCCATACACACACCCACACACACATCCACCCACCAGTTCACACACACACACACCAACACACCCACACACACATACCCACCCACCAACGCACCCATACTCACACACCCACCCACCAGCTCACCCATACTCACACAAAGACAAAGACAAAGATCCCCCATATAGCTTTAACAGACTGTAGAGGCAAGTGCTGTTAGCGAGCACCTATGAAGGCCGGATCAGTACACGAGGGGGTGGGTGGCCAGCACCACGCCCGACCGCCTTTGTCTCCCTAGTGGAAATGTTTACACACCGCACCAGGTACTCATTTGAGGCTGAGTCGACCTAGGGGAGGCCCGGGACCGGTTCAGATAATCGTCACTGGTGTTGGCCGTGAGCGGGAATCGAACCCGGGTCGCCAGGTTCATAGTGCAGCGCGCTAACCACTACACTATCGCTCCCCACTCACACACACTCACCTACACACCCACCCACCCACCAGCTCACCCATACTCACACACACGCCAACACACCCACCCACCCACCAGCTCACCCACCAGCTCACCCATACTCTCACACACACCCACACACCCACCCACCCACCAGCTCACCCATACACTCACCAGCTCACCCATACTCACACACACACACGCCAACACACCCACCCACCCACCAGCTAACCCATACTCTCACACACACACCAGCTCACCCATACTCACACCCACCCACCCACCAGCTCACCCACCAGCTCACCCATACTCACACACACACACCAGCTCACCCATACTCACACCCACCCACCCACCAGCTCACCCACCAGCTCACCCATACTCGCACACACACCAGCTCACCCATACTCACACACACACACACACCAGCTCACCCATACTCACACCCACACACCCACCCGCCAGCTCACCCACCAGCTCACCCATACTCACACACACACACCAGCTCACCCATACTCACACCCACCCACCCACCAGCTCACCCACCAGCTCACCCATACTCGCACACACACCAGCTCACCCATACTCACACACACACACACACCAGCTCACCCATACTCACACCCACACACCCACCCGCCAGCTCACCCACCAGCTCACCCATACTCACACTCACACACACCAGCTCACCCATACTCACACACACACACACACCAGCTCACCCATACTCACACCCACACACCCACCCGCCAGCTCACCCACCAGCTCACCCATACTCACACACACACACCAGCTCACCCATACTCACACCCACCCACCCACCAGCTCACCCACCAGCTCACCCATACTCGCACACACACCAGCTCACCCATACTCACACACACACACACACCCGCCAGCTCACCCACCAGCTCACCCATACTCACACACACACACCAGCTCACCCATACTCACACCCACACACCCACCCGCCAGCTCACCCACCAGCTCACCCATACTCACACACACCAGCTCACCCATACTCACACTCACCCGGTCTGTCGGGTTCCAGGCTATGCTCTCGACCCGTCTGTGGACCTGGTGGATCCAGCAGCCGAGAGGTTCGTGGGAGCCGTGGACCAGGCGGAGAAGCTGAAGGGTACGCGCGCACTGTACGCACTGTACGGACTGTATAGATTGTACCGACTGTATGGACTGTACGCACTGTATGGCCTCTGTGTTCACCAGCTGTGGTGGTGAACACGGCGTAGCGACGCAGTGCGCCCCGATACACGGATACCAAGGAGGAGACTTCGTCACAGCGGTGACGATGATGACGACGACGATGACGACGATGACGACGACGATGATGATGACGATGATGACGACGATGATGACGATGATGATGATGACGATGATGACGACGATGATTACGATGACGACGATTGATAACGACGACGATGGTGACGACGATGATGACGATGATGATGATGACGATGATGACGACGATGATTACGACGATTGATGACGACGACGATGACGATGGCAGTGGTGATGGTGACGATGACGACGATGGTGACGAGGATGACGATGATGATGATGGTGACGATGATGATAAAGGTGACGACGACGACGATTTGTGTGTACGCGTGTGTGTGTACGTGTGTGTGTACGTGTGTGTGTACGTGCGTGTGTGTACGTGTGTGTGTACGTGTGTGTGTACGTGTACGTGTGTGTGTACGTGTGTGTGTGTAAATGTGTGTGTGTGTACGTGTGTGTGTGTAAATGTGTGTGTGTGTACGTGTTTGTGTACGTGTGTGTGTGTGCGTGTGTGTGTGTGTGTACGTGTGTGTGTGTGTACGTGTTTGTGTACGTGTGTGTGTGTACGTGTGTGTGTACGTGTGTGTGTACGTGTACGTGTGTGTGTGTAAATGTTTGTGTGTGTACGTGTTTGTGGACGTGTGTGTGTGTACGTGTTTGTGTACGTGTGTGTACGTGTTTGTGCACGTGTGTGTGTACGTGTGTGTGTGTACGTGTGTGTGTGTGTGTACGTGTGTGTGTGTACGTGTGTGTGTGTACGTGTGTGTGTGTACGTGTGTGTGTGTACGTGTGTGTGTACGTGTGTGTGTGTACGTGTGTGTGTGTACGTGTGTGTGTACGTGTGTGTGTGTACGTGTGTGTGTACGTGTGTGTGTGTACGTGTGTGTGTGTGTACGTGTGTGTGTGTGTACGTGTGTGTGTGTACGTGTGTGTGTGTACGTGTGTGTGTACGTGTGTGTGTACGTGTGTGTGTACGTGTGTGTACGTGTGTATGTGTACGTGTGTGTGTACATGTGTGTGTGTACGTGTGTGTATGTGTGTGTACGTGTGTACATGTGTGTGTACGTGTGTGTGTGTACGTGTGTGTGTGTGTACGTGTGTGTGTGTGTGTATGTGTGTGTACATGTGTGTGTACGTGTGTGTGTGTGTACATGTGTGTGTACGTGTGTGTGTGTGTACGTGTGTGTGTGTGTACATGTGTGTGTGTACGTGTGTGTATGTGTGTGTGTGTGCGTGTAGGGATCACGGTGTTTGAGTCGATGAAGAAGCGTCCGGGAGACCGGCGGCGGAGACAGAGGGAGGACGACCCCTCTAACGTGGAGTCCTACCTGGGGCCCTGGGCCAAGTTCGTGGACGAGCGGCCCGTGGCCAAGCCCTCGCTGGTGAGCGGGGAGCGGGGGGGGGGGGGCAGGGAGGGGGGAGGGGGGGAGAGAGGGGGGGGAGAGAGGAGTTGTTGTTGTCTCACTGATGGGGGAGTTGAGTGTTGTGAGACCCAGGCTGCATGTGTGTGTGTGTGTCTCTGTGTGTGTGTGTGTCTCTGTGTGTGTGTCTCTGTGTGTGTGCGTGTCTCTGTGTGTGTGTGTGTGTCTCTGTGTGTGTGCGTGTCTCTGTGTGTGTGCGTGTCTCTGTGTGTGTGTGTGTCTCTGTGTGTGTGCGTGTCTCTGTGTGTGTGCGTGTCTCTGTGTGTGTGTGTGACTCTGTGTGTGTGTGTGTGACTCTGTGTGTGTGTCTGTGTGTGTGTGTGCGTGTATCTGTGTGTGTGCGTGTCTCTGTGTGTGTGTCTCTGTGCGTGTGTCTCTGTGTGTGTGCGTGTCTCTGTGTGTGTCTCTGTGTGTGTGCGTGTCTGTGTGTGTGTGTGTGTGTCTTTGTCTGTGTGTGTGTCTTTGTGTGTGTGTGACTCTGTGTGTGTGTCTCTGTGTGTGTGCGTGTCTCTGTGTGTGTGCGTGTCTCTGTGTGTGTGCGTGTCTCTGTGTGTGTGTGTGTCTCTGTGTGTGCGTGTCTCTGTGTGTGTGTCTCTGTGCGTGTGTCTCTGTGTGTGTGCGTGTCTCTGTGTGTGTGTCTCTGTGTGTGTGCGTGTCTCTGTGTGTGTGTGTGTGTGTCTTTGTGTGTGTCTTTGTGTGTGTCTTTGTGTGTGTGTGTGTGACTCTGTGTGTGTGTCTCTGTGTGTGTGCGTGTCTCTGTGTGTGTGCGTGTCTCTGTGTGTGTGCGTGTCTCTGTGCGTGTGTCTCTGTGTGTGTGCGTGTCTCTGTGTGTGTGTCTCTGTGTGTGTGCGTGTCTCTGTGTGTGTGTGTGTCTTTGTGTGTGTGTGTGACTCTGTGTGTCTGTCTCTGTGTGTGTGCGTGTCTCTGTGTGTGTGTGTGTCTCTGTATGTGTGTTTCTGTGTGTGTGCGTGTCTCTGTGTGTGTGTAACTCTGTGTGTGTGTCTCTGTGTGTGTGTCTGTGTGTGTGTGTCTGTGTGTGTGTGTCTGTGTGTGTGTGTCTCTTTATGTGTCTCTTTGTGTGTGCGTGTCTCTGTGTGTGTGTAACTCTGTGTGTGTCTCTGTGTGTGTGCGTGTCTCTGTGTGTGTGCGTGTCTCTGTGTGTGCGTGTCTCTGTGTGTGCGTGTCTCTGTGTGTGTGCGTGTCTGTGTGTGTGCGTCTCTGTGTGTGTGTGTCTCTGTGTGTGTGTCTCTGTGCGTGTGTCTCTGTGTGTGTGTCTCTGTGTGTGCGTGTCTCTGTGTGTGCGTGTCTCTGTGTGCTGTGTCTCTGTGTGTGCGTGTCTCTCTGTGTGTGTGTGTCTCTCTGTGTGTGTGTGTCTCTGTGTGTGTGTCTCTGTGTGTGCGTGTCTCTCTGTGTGTGTGTCTCTGTGTGTGCTGTGCCTCTGTGTGTGTGTCTCTGTGTGTGCTGTGTCTCTATGTGTGTGCGTGTCTGTGTGTGTGTGTCTGTGTGTGTGTGTCTCTGTGTGTGTGTCTCTGTGTGTGCGTGTCTCTCTGTGCGTGCTGTGTTTCTATGTGTGTGTGCGTGTCTCTGTGTGTGCGTGTCTCTGTGTGTGTGTGTCTCTGTGTGTGTGTCTCTGTGTGTGTGTCTCTGTGTGTGTGTGTCTCTGTGTGTGTGTGTCTCTGTGTGTGTGCGTGTCTCTGTGTGTGTGTGTCTCTGTGTGTGCGTGTCTCTGTGTGCTGTGTCTCTGTGTGTGCGTGTCTCTCTGTGTGTGTGTGTCTCTGTGTGTGTGTGTCTCTGTGTGTGCTGTGCCTCTGTGTGTGTGTCTCTGTGTGTGTGTGTCTCTGTGTGTGCTGTGTCTCTATGTGTGTGCGTGTCTGTGTGTGTGTGTGTTTGTAGCGGTGGTGCAGTGGTTAGCGCACTGAGTGTGTGGGGAGCGGTGGTGCAGTGGTAAGCGCACTGTGTGTGGAGCGGTGGTGCAGTGGTTAGCGCACTGTGTGTGTGTGTGGGGAGCGGTGGTGCAGTGCTTAGCGCTACGCTGCGCTACGAACCTGGCGACCCGAGTTCAATTCCCGCTCACGGCCAACACCGCCTGTGCCGATTATCTGAACCGGTCCTGGGCCTACCCTAGGTCGACTCAGCCTCAACAAATGAGTTACCTGGTGTAGCGGTGCGTTGTGAACATCGCCACTGGGGAGACAAAGGCGGCCGGGCGTGGTGCTGGCCACCCACCCCCTCGTGCACCGCCGCCGCTGTTCGCCAACGGCACTTGCCCCGGCGGTCCGCTGAAGGCTACCTGGGGGATCTTTGTCTGCGCCTGTGCGTTGTTGCAGGAGAGCAGAAGGAGCTGGACGAGATCACGGCCAAGAGGCAGAAACGCGGCCGCAGGGAGGAGGAGGCGGCCGTGGAGGAGAAGACAATTCTACACGGTGGGCGGGGAGAGAGAGTGGGGAGAGTGGGGGAGTGGGGAGAGTGGGGAGAGAGTGGGGGGAGTGGGGAGAGTGGGGGGAGTGGGGGGAGAGAGAGTGGGGAGAGAGTGGGGAGGGTGGGGAGAGTGGGGAGAGTGGAGAGAGAGAGGGGAGAGAGTGGGGAGTGGGGAGAGTGGGGAGAGAGTGGGGAGAGAGTGGCGGAGAGAGTGGGGAGTGGGGAGAGTGGGGAGAGTGGGGAGAGAGTGGGGAGAGAGTGGGGAGAGAGGGGAGAGAGAGGGAGAGAGAGGGGAGAGAGTGGGGAGAGAGAGGGGAGAGTGGAGAGAGAGTGGGGAGAGTGGGGAGAGAGGGCAGAGAGTGGAGAGAGTGGAGAGAGAGTGGGAGAGAGAGGGGGGAGAGTGGGGAGAGAGTGGGGAGAGAGTGGGGGGAGAGTGGGAGAGAGTGGGGGGAGAGAGTGGGGAGAGAGTGGGGAGAGAGGAGGGAGAGAGAGGGAGAGAGTGGGAGAGAGGGGGGAGAGTGGAGAGAGAGTGGGGAGAGTGGGAGAGAGGGCAGAGAGTGGAGAGAGTGGAGAGAGAGTGGGGAGAGAGAGTGGGGAGAGAGAGGGGGGAGAGTGGGGAGAGAGTGGGGAGAGAGTGGGGGAGAGTGGGGAGAGAGTGGGGGGAGAGAGTGGGAGAAGAGGGGAGAGAGTGGGGAGAGGAGAGAGTGGGGAGAGAGTGGGGAGAGTGGGGAGAGAGGGAGGGGTGTGGTTTGTTTGGGGTTGTGTTTTGTGTTGGTTTTGTTGTTGGTTGGTTTTTTGGTTTTGTTGTGGTTGTGTTTTGTGTTTTGGTTGTGGTTGT
>NW_027423577.1:0-7500 GCF_048934315.1 Petromyzon marinus
TGAAAATCATGAAAATAGTACCAATTAATGAAAGTATTTGTTTTTTTATTAAAATAATACAAATGTAGTATTCACTTTAATTTTGTATTAAAATAATGAAAATACAAGTATTCGCTTTATTTTTCGTTAAAATAATAAAAATAAAAGTATCTGCTTTTTTATTAAAATAATAAAAATAAAGTATCTCCGCTTAATTTTTCATAAAAATAATAAAAATAAAAGTATTCACTTTATTTATTTTTTAAATAATAAAAATAAAAGTATCCGCTTTGTTTTTCATTAAAATAATAAAAATAAAAGTATTCACTTTATTTATTTTTTAAATAATAAAAATAAAAGTATCCGCTTTATTTTTTTACTAAAATAATAAGAATAAAAGTATCCGCTTTATTTCGTATTAAAATAATAAAAATAAAAAGTATCCGCTTTATTTTTTATTAAAATAATAAAAATAAAGTATCCGCTTTATCTTTTATGAAATAATACAAATAAAAGTATCCGCTTTATTTTTGCTTTAAAATAATAAAAAATAAAAGTACCCGCTTTATTTTTTATTATTAAAATTAAAATAATAAAAAATAAAGTATCGCACTTTATATATTTTTTTAAATAACACAAAAAGAAAAAGGCATTTGCTTTTTTCATATTAAAATAATAAAAAATAAAGGAATTCGCTTTATATCAATTTATTTTTCATGATTTCATTGCTAATCTCTTTTTTGTTCTCTTTCCACTTGACCCCACCGAAATAACCATCGGGTACCACAAGAGCGGATTTGTTCCAAGATGTTAAAGGGCCAAACTATAAATAAATAAAAAATAAATAAATTTATAGCATGCGACGTTCAGATCGCAACGCAAGCGATCACCATCAGGGACAAATGACTTAGAGCTACAATGCAATACATCGTAGCAGTTCCACCGCCGTTGACTCGGGCACAGCCTGGCCGTGCTGCTGATGAGCCACTCGATGTCAAAACCCGGTCCTTTGCCTGTGAACATCTGGGGTCAGCTCACCCAGAATTGATACAACAGAGCCTGGCCGTGCTGCTGATGAGACACCCGATGTCAAAACCCGGTCCTTTGCTGTGAACATCTGGGGTCAGCTCACCCAGAATTGATACAACAGAGCCTGGCCGTGCTGCTGGTGAGACACTCGATGTCAAAACCCGGTCCTTTGCCTGTGAAACATCTGGGGTCAGCTCACCCAGAATTGGTACATCACAGCCTGGCCGTGCTGCTGGTGAGACACCCGATGTCAAAACCCGGTCCTTTGCCTGTGAACATCTGGGGCGGTTTCTCCGCCGTTGACTCGGGCACAGCCTGGCCGTGCTGCTGATGAGACACCCGATGTCAAAACCCGGTCCTTTGCCTGTAAACATCTGGGGTCAGCTCACCCAGAATTGGTACATCACAGCCTGGCCGTGCTGCTGATGAGCCACTCGATGTCAAAAACCCGGTCTTTTGCCTGTGAACATCTTTGGGCAGTTCCACCGCCGTTGACTCGGGCACAGCCTGGCCGTGCTGCTGATGAGCCACTCGATGTCAAAACCCGGTCTTTTGCCTGTAAACATCTGGGGTCAGCTCACCCAGAATTGATACAACAGAGCCTGGCCGTGCTGCTGATGAGCCACTGGATGCCAAAACCCGGTCCTAGGGCTTTGTCCGTCTTGGGATGAGCGGAGGAAGGCGTCCACCCCGGCGATCGATGCGATTGGCTAACAGGCCCCGCGTGGCCTACCCACAATGCATTGCAGTTGAGCGTGCGAGCCGCGCTGCGATTGGTGGACGACGCGGTGCTGCCCCTGCGGGTCATCGACCCGGCGCTGGACGTGCAGATAATGGTGGACGCACTTCAGCAGCGGGGTGAGTGGTGGGTGGGTGAGTGAGTGGGTGAGTGAGTGGGTGAGTGGGTGAGTAAGTGTGTGAGAGGTGTGAGTGAGTGAGTGGGTGAGGTGAGTGTGTGAGTGTGTGAGGTGAGTGGGAGAGTTGGGTGAGTGTGAGTGTGTGAGTGAGTGAGTGAGTGGGTGAGTGAGTGAGTCAGTGGGTGAGTGAGTGAGTGTGTGAGTGAGATGGGTGGTGTGTGAGTGGGTGTGTGGGTGGGTGAGTGGGTGAGTGAGTGTGTGTGAGTGGGTGAGTGAGTGGGTGAGTGAGTGGGTGAGTGAGTGGGTGAGTGTGTGAGTGGGTGTGTGGGTGGGTGAGTGAGTGGGTGAGTGGGTTTGTGGGTGGGTGGGGTGAGTGAGTGAGTGGGTGGGTGAGTGAGTGAGTGAGTGCGTGTGTGGGTGGGTGGGTTTGTGGGTGGGTGAGTGTGTGGGTGGGTGAGTGAATGAGTGGGTGATTGAGTGGAGTGGGTGAGTGAGTGGGTGTGTGGGTGGGTGGGTTTGTGGGTGGGTGAGTGTGTGGGTGGGTGAGTGAGTGGGTGAGTGGGTGGGTGGGGTTTGTGGGTGGGTGGGTGAGTGGGTGTGTGGGTGGGTGGGTGGGTGAGTGAGTGGGTGTGTGGGGTGGATGAGTGAGTGGGCGGGTGGCTGAGTGAGTGAGTGGTCGGGCGAGCAGGTGAGTGATTGGATGAGGTGGATGAGTGGGCGGGTGGCTGAGTGAGTAGGTGAGTGAGTGAGTGGGTGGTTTGTGAGTGAGTGAGTGGGTGAGTGGGTGGCTGAGTGAGTGGGTGAGTGGGCTGAGTGAGTAGTGAGTGAGTGAGTGAGTGGATGGGTGAGTGAGTACGTGAGTGAGTGAGTGGATGGGTGAGTGAGTGGGTGAGTGAGTGAGTGGGTATGTGAGTGGGTGAGTGAGTGGCTGATGAGTGTGTGAGTGAGTACGCGAGTGGGTGAGTGTGTGAGTGAGTACGTGAGTGAGTGACTGAGTGAGTGGGTGAGTGATTGAGTGTCTCCCAACGTGATGCGTGGTCACCCCGCCCCCGCCCCCCGCCCCCCAGCCCCCCCGTGCTTGCCCCGCGAGGCGATGAGTGACGCCGTGTCGCTGCCCGCTCACTGCGGGAGACGTCGGCCCGGCTGCAGTCAGCCGTCAACCGGCCCAGCAACGACCCCGCTGAGCGTGGAGTGGAGTTGCGACTTCGCTCGCTCAACGACGCCCTGCGCTCCGTCGAGAGGGCCTTCCTCACCTCCTCTTCATCCTCATTCCTCGTTGTCGTCATCGTGGTCCTCGTCGTTGTCGTCCTGTGGGGCGGACGGGAGTCGTGGCGGGCCTTGCCGGGAATCTCCCGGTGGGTGGGGTGGGGTGGGTGGGTGGGTGGGTGAGTGAGTGGGTGGGTGGGTGAGTGGGTGAGTGAGTGGTGGGTGGGTGGGTGGGTGAGTGGGTGGGTGAGTGAGTGAGTGGGTGGGTGAGTGAGTGAGTGGGTGAGTGAGTGGGTGAGTGAGTGGGTGGATGAGTAGGTGGGTGGGTGGGTGGGTGAGTGAGTGAGTAGGTGGGTGGGTGGGTGAGTGGGTGGGTGAGTGGGTGGGTGAGTGAGTGGGTGGGTGGGTGAGTGGGTGGGTGAGTGGGTGAGTGGGTGGGTGAGTGGGTGAGTGGGTGGGTGGGTGGGTGAGTGAGTGGGTGGATGAGTAGGTGGGTGGGTGGGGTGGGGTGGGTGAGTGAGTGAGTAGGTGGGTGGGTGGGTGAGTGGGTGGGTGAGTGGGTGGGTGGGTGAGTGGGTGGGTGGGTGGGTGAGTGAGTGGGTAGGTGAGTGGGTGGGTGAGTGGGTGAGTGAGTGGGTGGGTGGGTGAGTGAGTGGGGTGGGTTGGGTGAGTGGGGGAGTGGTTGGGTGAGTGGGTGGGGTGGGTGGGTGAGTAGGTGGGTGGGTGGGTGGAGTGGGTGGGTGGGTGGGTGAGTGGGTGGGTGGGTGGGTGAGTGAGTGGGTGGGTGAGTGAGTGAGTGGGTGAGTGGGTGGGTGAGTGAGTGAGTGGGTTGGTGGGTGGGTGGGTGGGTGAGTGAGTGGGTGGGTGGGTGCGTGAGTGGGTGGGTGGGTGAGTGGGTGAGTGGGTGAGTGAGTGGGTGGGTGGGTTGGTGGGTGAGTGAGTGAGTGAGTGGTTGGGTGAGTGGGTGGATGAGTGAGTGGGTGGGTGGGTGAGTGAGTGGGTGGGTGAGTGGGTGAGTGAGTGAGTGAGTGGGTGGATGGGTGGGTGAGTGAGTGAGTGGGTGGGTGAGTGAGTGGGTGGGTGAGTGGGTGAGTAGTGAGTGGGTGGGTGAGTGAGTGAGTGGGTGGGTGGGTGAGTGGGTGAGTGGGTCGGTGAGTGAGTGAGTGGGTGGGTGGGTGGGTGAGTGAGTTGGTGGGTGAGTGATGAGTGAGTGGGTGAGTGAGTGGTGGGTGGTGGGTGAGTGGGTGGGTGGGTGGGAGGTGGTGAGTGGTGGGTGAGTGAGTGAGTGAGTAGGTGGGTGGGGTGAGTGAGTGAGTGGCGGGGTGGGTGAGTGGGTGGGTGAGTGAGTGAGTGAGTGGGTGGGTGGGTGGGTGAGTGGGTGGGTGGAGTGAGTGGGTGGGTGGGTGAGTGAGTTGGTGGGTGGGTGGGTGAGTGAGTGAGTGAGTGGTGAGTGAGTGAGTGGGTGGGTGGGTGGGTGAGTGAGTTGGTGGGTGGGTGAGTGGGTGGGTGGGTGAGTGAGTGGGTGGGTGGGTGGTGAGTGAGTGGTGGGTGGGTGGTTGAGTGAGTGAGTGGGTGACTGAGTGAGTGGGTTGGTGAGTTGGCGAGTGGGTGAGTAGATGTCGTGGTGACATCTTGTTGGCGAATGGCTGTTGTTGTTGAGTAGCTGAAGGTTGTGATTCCGCTGTTGTGTCGTCGTCGTCGTGTGGAGGAGGCTGGTGGTTGTTGTTGATGGTGCCCACTTCCCCCCCTCCCCCCTCCCCCTCCCCCTCCACCCCTCCCCCCCCTCCCCCTCCACCCCCTCCCCCCACCCCCTCCCCCCTCCCCCTCCACCCCCTCCCCCTCCACCCCCTCCCCCTCCACCCCCTCCCCCTACATCACAGCCACTTGCTGATGAGGCCGAGCCGTGGCTGGAGTGGAACTTTCCCGCTGTTGGAGGCCGCCCTGCGCTCACGTGGTGGTGGTGGCGGTGATGGTGACGGTGGTGGTGGTGACGGTGGTGGCGGTGGTGGTGACGGTGGTGGTGGTGGTGGTGGTGACGGTGGTGGTGACGGTGGTGGTGGTGGTGGTGGTGACGGTGGTGGTGGTGGTGGTGGTGGTGATGGTGGTGGTGGTGATGGTGGTGGTGGTGGTGGTGATGGTGACGGTGGTGGTGACGGTGGTGGTGGTGGTGGTGGTGACGGTGGTGGTGACGGTGGTGGTGGTGGTGGTGGTGGTGGTGGTGACGGTGGTGGTGGTGGTGGTGGTGGCGGTGGTGGTGGTGACGGTGGTGGTGGTGGTGGTGACGGTGGTGGTGGTGGTGGTGGTGGTGACGGTGGTGGTGGTGGTGGTGGTGGTGGTGGTGACGGTGGTGGTGGTGGTGGTGGTGGTGACCCACCCACCGTGGCCCCGTGTCTGCTGGCTGAGTTGGCGGAGGCTCAGCGGGTAGTGGGACGAGTCAACAGCTACCTGCAGACCGCCACTGACATCTTCGAACAGGAGAGGTGAACTCACAGGGCGAGGTGGTGGTGGTGGACGAGGAGGTGGAGGTGGACGAGGAGATGGTGGTGGAGGAGGTGGTGGTGGAGGAGGTGGTGGTGGTGGTGGAGGAGGAGGTGGTGGAGGAGGAGGTGGTGGAGGTGGTGGAGTTAGGGTGGGGTGGTGGTGGAGGTGGACGAGGTGGTGGTGGTGGTGGTGGTGGAGTTGGGGGGGTGGTGGTGGTGGTGGTGGTGATGGTGGAGCTGGACGAGAAGGAGGAGGTGGAGGGGGTGGTGGTGGAGTTGGGGGGTGGTGGTGGTGGAGTTGGGGTGGTGGTGGTGGTGGTGGAGGTGATGGTGGAGGTGGTGGTGGAGTTGGTGGTGGTGGTGGTGGTAGTGGATGTGGTGGAGGTGGAGTTGGGCGGGGGGGGTGGTGGTAATGGTGGACGAGGTGATGGTGGAGCTGGACGAGAAGGAGGAGGTGGAGGAGCTGGTGGAGTTGAGGAGTGAGCGGTGGGTGTAGTGGTTAGCGCTATGCTGCGCTACAAACCTGGCCACCCGAGTTCGATTCCCACTCACGGCCACCAACACCACCGGTGACGATTATCTGAACCGGTCCTGGGCCTCCCCTAGGTCGACTCGGCCTCAAACGAGTAGCTGGTGTAGCGGTGTGTAGTGAACATCGCCACTGGGGAGACAAAGGCGGCCGGGCGCGGTGCTGGTAGCCACCCACCCCCTCGTGTGCCGTTTCAGCCTTAATGGGTGCTCGCTAACAGCACTTGCCCCTAGAGCCTGTTGGAGGCTGTACGGGTGATCTTTGTCTTACGTGTGTGTGTGTGTGTCAGTGTGTGTGTGTCAGTGTGTGTGTGTGTCACTGTGTGTGTCACTGTGTGTGTGTCACTGTGTGTGTCACTGTGTGTGTGTCAGTGTGTGTGTCACTGTGTGTCACTCTGTGTGTGTGTCAGTGTGTGTGTGTGTGCCACTGTGTGTGTCAGTGTGTGTGTCATTGTGTGTCACTGTGTGTGTGTGTCTCTGTGTGTGTGTGTCACTGTGTGTGTGCGTCAGTGTGTGTGTGTCATTGTGTGTGTGTGTCACTGTGTGTGTGTCATTGTGTGTCACTGTGTGTGTCACTGTGTGTGTGCGTCAGTGTGTGTGTGTCATTGTGTGTGTGTGTCACTGTGTGTGTGTCATTGTGTGTCACTGTGTGTGTCACTGTGTGTGTGTCAGTGTGTGTGTGTCATTGTGTGTCACTGTGTGTGTGTCTCTGTGTGTGTGTGTGTCACTGTGTGTGTGCGTCAGTGTGTGTGTGTCATTGTGTGTCACTGTGTGTGTGTGTGTCACTGTGTGTGTGTCTCTGCGTGTGTGTCAGTGTGTGTGTGTGTGTCACTGTGTGTGGGAGCGGTGGTGTAGTGGTTAGCGCTACGCTGCGCTATGAACCTGGCGACCCGGGTTCGATTCCCGCTCACGGCCAACACCAGTGACGATTATCTGAACCGGTCCCGGGCCTCCCCTAGGTCGACTCAGCCTCAAATTAGTACCTGGTGCGGTGTGTAAACATCGCCACTAGGGAGACAAAGGCGGTCGGGCGTGGTGCTGGCCACCCACCCCCTCGTGTACCGTTCCGGCCTTCATAGGTGCTCGCTAACAGCACTTGCCCCTACAGTCTGTTAAGGCTATATGGGGGATCTTTGTTATCTTTGTGTGTCACTGTGTGTCACTGTGTGTCACTGTGTGTCAGTGTGTGTGTCACTGTGTGTGTCACCGTGTGTGTGTGTGTCACTGTGTGTGTCACCGTGTGTGTGTCATCGTGTGTCTGTCTCACTGTGTGTGTGTGTGTCCCTGTGTGTGTCACTGTGTGTGTCACTGTGTGTGTCCCTGTGTGTGTGTGTCACTGTGTGTGTGTGTCACTGTGTGTGTCACTGTGTGTGGTGTGTGTGTGTCACTGTGTGTGTGTCCCTGTGTGTGTGTGTCCCTGT
>NW_027423577.1:12500-49094 GCF_048934315.1 Petromyzon marinus
TGGGCTCTCTGTAGGTCCACTCAGCCAGAAACGAGTTCCTAATGAGCGCTCTATGAAATGTGTTTTGCAAGTGGGTGAGTGGGTGGGTGGGTGGGTGTGTGGGTGGGTGAGTGAGTGGGTGGGTGAGTGGGTGGGTGAGTAAGTGAGTGGGTTGGTGAGTGGGTGGGTGGGTGTGTGGGTGTGTGGGTGGGTGAGTGGCTGGGTGAGTGGGTGGGTGAGTGAGTGGGTGGGTGGGTGTGTGGGTGGGTGGGTGAGTGGGTGGGTGGGTGAGTGGGTAGGTGAGTATGTGGATGTGATTACGTGTGGGTGAATAGGTGAATGGTCGGGTGAGTGGTTGGGTGAGTGAGCGAGTGGGTGAGTGATTGAGTGAGTGGATGGGTAGGTTAGTGAGTGGGTAAATGGGTGGGTAGGTGAGTGCCACACTCAACTCTACAAACGGCTACCCTCGTTATTTTGCGTCAATACTTGTTGCTCGATTTGCCACTACACCTGCAAATGAAACAGCTCAAAGACACTTCTACACTCCATCATTGTATCCTTTTAAACCCTATCTTTGTCCCATTACTTCACCAGCACTCCTTCCAAACTTCATTCTGCTCTTAAAAATAACACCATCTGCGAGCTACTGCTATTCGTCCAAGGTTCGCCGCTCTTCATCCTTTCACAGAAAATACTTGTGCAAACTATTAATTCTACTTTTCTTATTCCTGGGTGGTATTGAGCTTCATCCTGGCCCAAATGAAAAGAGCTCGTATAATTCTGTAGATTTTTCTGGCAGGAAAGGTGTTGGTGTTCTACATGTCAACATCAGAGGGCTTGTGATTAAATTAAGTCAACTAAAACCAGAAGTGGCAAATCTTGATCCGGACATTTTTTTGCCTAACAGAAACATTTCTCACCCCTGCCGTCAATGACTTGCAGATTACGATTGACAACTACAACCTTTTTCGGCTTGACCGAGGATCTAAAGGAGGTGGATTTGCCATCTATGTTCGTAACACTATTGCATGTTCACCAGCTCACTCCTTGTTTAAAAAATGTTGCTTTGAAGGTCTGGCTCTCAGAATAACTCTCCCAAATAATCAACAGATATTGGTAGCGTGCTGCTATAGACCGCCTAGTGGGAAGGATGTTGAAGCTGCATCGGCACTGAGAGAGCTTTTTGGGGGCCTCCCTAAAGGTGAAATAATTTTAGTGGGTGATCTAAATTGGAATTGGCTAAACCCGCCGGCCGTGGCCACAAATTTTACAGATGACTTTAACTTGTTTCAATTAATAAATGTCCCCACAAGACCCAACCTATACAAATCCGGGACAGTCAACTTTGCTTGACGTCCTATTGACAAATGCCCCTCACAATTTCGCACTGACTGGTGTTCTGGGTAATAATCTTAGTGATCACTCCTTCATTTTTGGTGTGAGATCATCAGCCAGACCCAAAGCCCCCCCCTAAAATTGTTGAGAAGCACTCTTTGAGGCACTTCAGCACTCAGGCATTTACAAATGATGTGCTTCACTCGGATATTGATAAGGTCTGTGATATCCCCAACCTGACTACGGCTTGGGAGACTTTCAGGTACACGTTTCTCCAAATTCTTAACAAACATGCTCCGCTGGTTAGATTTAAAACTAAAGGCAACCGCCCACCATGGTATGATCCTTTGATTACAAAGCTCATGAAAACTAGAGACAAGGCTTGGGCATGTGCTCAGAAAAGTAATTTGGTAAATGACTGGCTAGAATACAGGATTTTAAGGAATTGATGTGTAAAAAAAATACGGCATGCAAAAAATGCCTATTTTTCCTCCACTCTCCTGGAATCACACGGAAATGCCAGGATTTTTTGGAAAACAATCAAATCTATCGAAAAGGCATCCAAAACAGAAAATCTGCCCGTTGAGCTTCACCGAAATGGGGAATATTTTTCAGATCCCAAAAAAATAGTTGACAATTTTAACCTTCATTTTTCTGAAGCTGGTAATCTTTGTGATAATGTATTGGGAGTCACCCCTGCTCCTGCAAATTCCTACATCCCTGTCCAAACATTAAACGAATTTAGTTTACAACCAATCCACGAAAGTAATGTTCTGAAACAACTGTCCTACCTCAAAGGGTCCTCCTCTACCGGAGCAGATAGTTTTCCCGTCTTTGCTCTACTAACTGTTGGTCACCTAATATACAAACCTATAGCCCATATTTTCAACCTGTCCATCAAAGAAGCATCAGTTCCTCTAGAATGGAAACATTCCTATGTCCGTCCACTTCACAAAGGGGGCCCTAAAGATGATCCCAATAACTACCGACCTATCTCAATTTTGTCCCCATTGATGAAAATTTTTGAAAAATTATTGAACTACCAAATTAGCAGTTTCCTGTCCACCAACAATCTACTACATCAACAAAAATCTGGGTTCCGGAAAAATATAGCACCACATCTGCTGCATTAGACTATTTGAATCAAATTTACAATAGCCTTGATAATAAGCAGTACTGTGCCTGTCTTTTTCTTGACCTGCCCAAAGCTTTTGATACAGTTGACCACAACACCCTGCTTAGTAAACTAAGTTGCCTCGGTTTTTCCGAGAACACAGTAAAATGGTTACAAAATTACCTCTTTTCTCGCACCCAAACTGTATTCACAGATGGTTGGAGGTCACACAGTGTTAAGATAACAAAAGGGGTTCCACAGGGTTCCATCCTCGGCCCCCCTCTTGTTCTCTCTTTATGTCAATGACTTGGGCACTGAACTGGATCATTCCAGGGTAAATCTTTTTGCAGATGACACGATACTGATTACTGCTGGCCGCTCTCCGGATGACGTGATTGCTAAGCTCCAGGGCGATTTCAACAAACTACAACATCAGCTAGTTTCTCTTAAGCTAGTCCTGAATACCTCCAAAACCAAGGTGCTATGCTTCTCACCGGGACTAAAGCAGGAAGTTATTTTCCCCAATGACATTCCTTAAATAATTATCAAATAGAGCAAGTCAAGATCTATAAGTATCTTGGGGTCATCCTGGATTCAAAACTTAGTTTTGAAGATCACATTGATTATATTGGTAAAAAGACAAAAATAAAAATTGGTTTTCTGTATCGACACAAGCACTGCTTCCCCCCAATGTTCCGTTTGGAATTGATAAAAGCTACCATACTGCCTCTACTTGACTACTGTGACATCGTGTATAAATCAGCCCCAAGTACTGTACTGAAGAAGCTTGATTCCATCTATCACTCGGCCTTAAGATTTGCATTGAACTGCCCATATAGGACTCACCCACTGTGATCTCTACATTGGGTCAAACTTAACATCGCTTAATGTTCGACGGCTTGTGCACCAGATCTTATTTATTCACGATGTACTTACACAAAAAATTCCGCAGACTACCTACTGGATCTCCTCTCTGTTTCAAAGAACAAATTTGACCTCAGGTCTTCGCTCATTTACCAGCTTCACATTCCCTATTGCCGTACAAAAACCGGAGGAAGGGCCTTTGCTATTGATGCCCCCAGGGTCTGGAATGCTATTGCCAATAAACTGCAACTTGAATCACTACCTATGAGATCTTCACTCAAAACTGCTCTAGAGGAGTTGTACAACCCTAGCTGCCACTGCTATTCAGTGGCCTAAAATATGGCTCTAGATTTTGGTGTTATAATTTATTTATGTAGTTTATTGTTAAAAAATTCGGTCACAGTCCCTATGATCACTGTTACATTGCATTTATGGCTTTTATTTTGGTGATTTCGAAAAGTTTTTTTGGTTTTGGCCATGTTTTTGTTTATTGTAGTACGGAGTTAGACTGATGGCTTTAATCTTAGTTGTCTTGTGGTTGTTGTTGTTGTTTGACTTGCATCCCACTGGGATTTTTGCACACAGCGTTGGTGTACGGTGCTATTTCAGGAATATTTTGATATTTTTTTTCCTGTATTTTCTGTTTGCACAGTCACACACAAAGTCACTTTAAGATGTTTTCTTGTTCATGTTTTTTGTTTGTTGCGGTTGCACTCCGATTCAAGAGCCGAATGGCTCACAGGGCTATACCAAAATAAATTAAACTATGAACTATGAGTGGGTGGGTGAGTGAATGCTTGAGCGAGTGCGTGAGTGAGCGAGTGGATGAAAGGATGGTTGGGTGGTGAGATGAATGAGTGGGTGGCTATGTTTGGCACAGTAGGGGGGTACAGCTGGTGGTGCATCTACCGGTCATCTCAGTCGGTCAACCCATGGCACCTGCTGGGTCTGTCCCGTGACTCCTCCTGCACCTAGCCTGGCACAGTAGGGGGTACAGCTGGTGGTGCATCTACCGGTCATCTCTGTCAGCCAACCCGTGGCACCTGCTGGGTCTGTCCCGTGACTTCCTCCTGCCAGCGACGAGCCTTCGACACTTCACGTGGCAGCCTCAAAGTGGTGCACCTAGCCTGGCACAGGCGCCGTGGTGACGTCATCACCACTTGGTGGCGAATGGCGGTTGTTGGTATTTGGTGAGTGAGTGGGTGAGTGAATGAGCGAGGGCGTGAGCGAGCAAGTGGATGGGTGGATGGGTAGTTAGTTGAGTGAGTTAGTGGATGATTAACTGAATGGGTGGGTGGTTGAGTGAGTGGGTGGGTGAGTGGGTGAGCGGGTGAGTGAGTGTGCAAGTGGATGGATGTCTGGGTAGTTAGGTGAATGAGTGGGTGAGTGAGTTGGTGAGTGAGTGAGTGAGTGCGTGAGTGGGTGAGCGAGTGCGTGAGCGAGCAAGTGGATGGATGTCTGTATGGTTGGGTGAGTGAGTGGGTGAGTGAGTGAGCGAGTGGATGAGTGGGTGAGTGGGTGAGTGGGTGAGTGCGTGGGTGGGTGAGTGAGCGAGCAAGTGGATGAATGTCTGGATGGTTAGGTGAGAGGGTGAGTGAGTGAGGGGGTGAGTGAGTGAGTGAATGGGTGAGAAAGTGAGTGAGCGAGCAAGTGTTTGAATGTCTGGATGGTTAGGTGCGTGAGTGGGTGGGTGAGTGGGCGGTTGGGTGAGCGGGTGAGTGAGTGTGCAAGTGGATGGATGTCTGGGTAGTTAGGTGAGTGAGTGGGTGAGTGAGTTGATGAGTGAGTGCGTGAGTGGGTGAGCGAGTGCGTGAGCAAGCAAGTGGATGAATGTCTGGATGGTTAAGTGAGTGAGTGGGTGGGTGAGTGAGTGGGTGAGTGAGTGAGTGCCTGAGGGAGCAAGTGGATGGATATCTGGTTGGTTAGGTGAGTGAGTAAGTGGGTGAGTGAGCGAGCAATTGGATGGATGCCTGGGTGGTTAGGTGAGTTAGTGAGTGGATGAGTGAGTGAGTGGGTGGGTGAGTGGGTGGGTGAGTGAGCGAGCAAGTGGATGGATGGTTGGGTGGTTAGCTGAGTTAGTGAGTGGGTGGGTGATTGAGCGTGCAAATGGATGGATGTCTGGGTGGTTAGGTGAGTGAGTGGGTGAGCGAGTGGGTGGGTGAGCGAGTGGGTGAGTGGGTGAGCGAGTGCGTGAGTGAGTGAGTGAGCAAGTGGATGGATGTCTCGGTGGTTAGGTGAGTGAGTGGTTGGGTGAGTGAGCGAGCAAGTGGATGGATGTCTGGGTGGTTAGCTGAGTGACTTTGGTGGGTGGGTGATAGTGTTGTGGCCCCAGTGTTGTGACCGGGTGGGTGGGTGAGGCATTGCCAACGTCTCTCCAACACCGTAGAGACGTGGGCCATGAGGGTGGAGAGGGGCTCTAGCTCTGGGCATCACCCCGGCAAAATCGGCTCCCAGGGTAAAGCCCAAACCTCGCCTCTCAATCACCACAACCAACGTCCCCCGAACGTTCGGGCCAGACCAGGTTTTATTTTTGGCAGCTGTCAGAGGTGCACTGCGCCTCCATCTCCCACCCACCCACCACCACCACCACTCCTGTGGACGCGCCTATGTATAGGCTTTAGTCTGAATAATGTTATACAAAGACAAAGATCCCCCGTGTAGCCTTTAGCAGGCTGCAGGGTCAAGTGCTGATAGCGAGCAGCACCTACACAAAGACAAAGATCCCCCGTGTAGCCTTTAACAGGCTGCAGGGGCAAGTGCTGATAGCGAGCAGCACATACACAAAAACAAAGCTCCCCCGTGTAGCCTCTAACAGGCTGTAGGGGCAAGTGCTGTTAACGAGCAGCACCTATGAAGGCTACCTGCACTGTGGCACACGAGGGGGGTGGGTGGCTACCAGCGCCACGCCCGACCGCCTTTGTCTCCTCCAGTGGCGATGTTCACTACACACCGCTACACCAGCTACTCGTTTGAGGCCGAGTCGACCTAGGGGAGGCCCAGGACCGGTTCAGATAATCGTCACCGGTGGTGTTGGTGGCCGTGAGCGGGACTGGAACTCGGGTGGCCAGGTTCGTAGCGCTAACCACTACACCCACCGCTCCCCACACACACACAGTCACACACACACTCCACTCACACACACTCCACTCACACACAGCCTGTGTTTCTCTCCACATTGCGAGGTAATGTGGTTACGGCAGTGGTGGCGGTGATGGTGGTGGTGTTAGTGGTGGTGGTGGTGGTGATGGTGGTGGTGTTAGTGGTGATGGTGGTGGTGGTGGTGATGGTGGTGGTGATGGTGGTGGTGATGGTGGTGGTGATGGTGGTGGTGGTGGTGATGGTGGTGGTGGTGGTGATGGTGGTGGTGATAATGGTGGCGATAATGATGGTAGTGGTGGTGATGGTCGTGGTGATGGTCGTGGTGATGGTTATGATGGTGGTGGTGGTGATGCTGGTGGTGGTGGTAGTGATGGTGGTGATGTCGGCGGTGATGGTGGTGGTGGTGATGGTGGTGATTATGGTGGTGATGACGATAGAATGTGTATATGGTGAGTGGCACGGGCTAGAGAAGAGATGGAGCTGATGGGTGAGTGGGTGGGTGAGTGGGTGGCACGGGCTAGAGAAGAGATGAAGATGATGGGTGAGTGGGTGGGTGAGTGGGTGACACGGGCTAGAGAAGAGATGGAGTGATGTGGTACGGGACGATGTGGAGCTGAGTGGACTTGCCGATGACCGGTACCAGTGGTGTCAAGATCGGCCTCCCCAGTAGTGATGTTTACAAATCGCACCAGGTACTCATTTGAGGTTGAGTCGACCAGAGGAGGCCCAGGGCCAGTTCAGATAATCGTCCCCTGTTCCTAGCGCAGCGCGGTGCTAGCCGTTCCACTGCCGATCACACCCCTGGCTCAGTCATTCACTCACCCACTCACACAATCACACACTAACTCACTAACCACTCACCCACCCACCCACTCACCAACCCAACCCACTCATCCACTCACCCACCCACTCCCCCATCCACTCACTCACCCACTCACCCACACACCCACCCACTCCCCCATCCACTCACTCACCCACCTACCCACTCAGATCCACACACACACAATCACAACCACACGCTCCTCTACCCATCCACTCCCCCCATCCACTCCACCACCAACTCACTCATCCAACTCACCTACGCACTCACCCACCCACTTCCACATCCACTCATCCACCCACCCACTCCCCCACTCACTCAGCCACCCACTCAACCACACACCCACCCACTCCCCCATCCACTCACTCACCCACTTACCCACTCACATCCACACACACACACAATCACAACCACACGCTCACCTACCCACCCACTCCCCTACCAACTCACTCATCCAACTCACCTACGCACTCACCCACCCACTTCCACATCCACTCACCCACCCACCCACTCCCCCACTCACTCAGCCACTCAGCCACTCACCCACTCCCCCATCCACTCACTCACCCACCCACTCACTCACATCCACACACACAAACAATCACAAACACACGCTCACCTACCCACCCACTCCCCCCATCCACTCCCCCACCAACTCACTCATCCAACTCACCTACGCACTCACCCACCCACTTCCACAACCACTCACCCACCCACTCACTCCCCCACTCACTCAGCCACCCACTCAACCACACACCCCACTCACTCACCCACCCACCCACACACCCACCTACGCCCCCACCCCACCCCAGCCACCCACCATCTCTCCACGCTCCACACACCACCGCCGTATTAACCAGGGCTGCCCATCAGGATTCGACCCCTCTGTACGGCGGGGTGGGGGTCGGGGGGGAAGGTGGGAGTGGGGTGAACTCGTCATAAATTAATAAATAAATATTCCCCGAAACTCAGAGCGATGTCCTCGGCCAGATGACCCTCTGTTATTTATTAATATTCTGACGAAACGTTCAAATGTGTACGGCAATCATTAATTCATGTAAAACATCTGACGGTAATTTATTTATGTAATGGATACGTAATTCGGTAGGCGCGGTTAATAATCAAAGTCGAGACGAAATAAGGTTCTGAAATATCAACAACAACAAAAAAACATTATACGTTTAATTAATTCTTCAGGGTCTCTTAAGATCATTATACTTGGAATTAATTAATGAGGGTCTCTTCTGACCATCATACTTTGAATTAATTGATCAGGGTCTCTTCAGATCATTATACTTGCAAATAATTTATCAGGGTCTCTTCAAATCATTATACGTTGAATGTATTGATTATGGTCTCTTCAGATCATTATACTTTGAATTAATTGATCAGTGTCTCTTCAGATCATTATACTTGGAATTAATTTATCAGGGTCTCCTCGGATCATTATACTTGGAATTAATTGTTCAGGGTCTTTTCAGATAATTATACTTTGAATTTATTGATCAGGGTCTCTTCAGATCATCATACTTTGAATTAATTGATGAGGGTCTCTTCTGATCATCATACTTTGAATTAATTGATCAGGGTCTATATGGATCATTTTACTTTGAATTTATTGTTCAGGGTCTCTTCAGATCATTATACTTTGAATTAATTGATGAGGGTCTCTGTGGATAATTATACTTTGAATTAATTGATCATGGTCTCTTCTGATCATTATACTTTGAATTAATTGATGAGGGTCTCTATGGATAATTATACTTTGAATTAATTGATCATGGTCTCTTCTGATCATTATACTTTGAATTAATTGATGAGGGTCTCTATGGATAATTATACTTTGAATTAATTGATCATGGTCTCTTCGGATCATCATACTTTGAATTAATTGATCAGGGTCTCAATGGATCATTATGCTTTGAATTAATTGATCAGTGTCTCTTCAGATCATTATACTTTGAATTTATTGATCAGGGTCTCTTCAGATCATTATACTTTGAATTAATTGATGAGGGTCTCTATGGATAATTATACTTGGAATTAATTGATCAGGGTCTCTTCAGATCATTATGCTTTGAATTAATTGATCAGTGTCTCTTCAGATCATTATATTTGGAATTAGTTGATCAGGGTCTCTTCAGATAATTATATTTTGAATTAATTGATGAGGGTCTCTATGGATTATTATACTTTGAATTAATTGATCATGGTCTCTTCGGATCATTATACTTTGAATTAATTGATCAGGGTCTCTTCAGATCATTATACTTTGAATTAATTGATCAGTGTCTCTTCAGATCATTATACTTGGAATTAATTGATCAGGGTCTCTTCAGATCATTATACTTTGAATTAATTGATCAGTGTCTCTTCAGATCATTATACTTGGAATTAATTGTTCAGGGTCTTTTCAGATAATTATACTTTGAATTTATTGATCAGGGTCTCTTCAGATCATCATACTTTGAATTAATTGATGAGGGTCTCTTCGGATAATTATACTTTGAATTAATTTTTCAGTGTCTCTTCAAATCATTATACTTTTAATTTATTGATCAGGGTCTCTTCGGATCATTAAACTTTGAATTAATTGATCAGGGTCTCTTCGGATCATTATACTTTGAATTAATTGATCAGGGTCTCTATGGATAATTATACCTTGAATTAATTTATCAGGGTCTCTATGGATCATTATGCTTTGAATCAATTGATCAGTGTCTCATCAGATCATTATACTTTGAATTAATTGATCATGGTCTCTTCAGATCATTATACTTTGAATTAATTGATCAGTGTCTCTTCAGATAATTATACTTTGAATTTATTGATCAGGGTCTCTTCAGATCATCATACTTTGAATTAATTGATGAGGGTCTCTTCGGATAATTATACTTTTAATTAATTTTTCAGTGTCTCTTCAAATCATTATACTTGGAATTAATTGTTCTGGGTCTCTTAGGATCATTAAACTTTGAATTAATTGATCAGTGTCTCTTCAGATCATTATACTTGGACTTAATTGATCAGGGTCTCTATGGATAATTATACTTTGAATTTATTTATCAGGGTCTCTATGGATCATTTTGCTTTGAATTAATTGATCAGGGTCTCTTCAGATCATTATACTTTGAATTAATTTTTCAGTGTCTCTTCAGATCATTATACTTGGAATTAATTGATCAGTGTTTCTTCGATTGATTGAGTTGGGGGTGGCGTGGGGGGTGGGGTGGGGGGGGGCAGGTTCTGTCCACTGCTGGATGATCCCACCTAGCCCCCCCTAGCCCCCCCCCCAGCTCTGCTCCCCCACTACCCTCACCCCCCCCCGCAATCTCCATTCACTGCTGGATGATCTCCCCTAACCCCCCCCCTACCCAGTGACGATCATCTGAACCGGTCCTGGGCCTCCCCTAGGTCGACTCAGCCTCAAACGAGTAGCTGGTGTAGCGGTGTGTAGTGAACATCGCCACTGGGTAGACAAAGGCGGTCGGGAGTGGTGCCGGTAGCCACCCACCCCCTCGTGTGTCACAGTGCCGGTAGCCTTCACAGCACTTGCCCCTACAGCCTGTTAGAGGCTACACGGGGGACCTTTGTCTGTGTCTACCTTCACAGGTGCTGCTGATACTCGCTACTCACAGCACTTTCCCCTGCAGTCTGTTAGAGGCTACACGGGGGACCTTTGTCTTTATATTTGTACGTGTGTGTGTACATGTGTGTGTGTACGTGTGTGTACGTGTGTGTGTACGTGTGAAGAGCTCACAAATCCTTGAAAGATCTGGGCAAGGTCCCATCGGTGAGCTCCTCCGGCGGGGAAGGCTGCGATGGCTGGGTCATGTAGCCCGCATGCCCAGCCACCGCATGCCGAAACAGCTTTTGTTTGGCCGGATCGAGGGGGCTAAGCGGGCGCGGCACGGGCTAGAGAAGAGATGGAGTGATGTGGTACAGGAGGACGTGGAGCTGAGTGGACTTGCCGATGACCGGTACCAGCGGTGTCAAGATCGGCCTCTGTGGAGGAGGCTCGTGAAGGACGCCGCTACTGGGCAGTTGGAGGCAGTCGCCCTCCAACAACAACGGAGGGCGGAGGAACGACGCTCACAACAACGAGCGGAGCGCCGGGTGGCTAAAGCACAGCAGGTTGGCACAGTAGGGGGCACAGGTGGTGCATCAGCCAGTCATCTCAGTCAGTCGACCCGTGGCACCTGGGTCTGCCCCGTGACCTCCTGCCAGCGGGCGTTCGACACTTCACGTGGCCTCAGGGTGCACATAGCCTGGCACAAGCGTCGTGGTGACGTCACCGCCACTTAGTGGCGAATGGCGGTTGTTGTTGTTGTGTACACATGTTGTGTCTGTGTGTACACGTTGTGTGTACATGTTGTGTGACTGTGTGTGTGTGTATGGGGAGCGGTGGTGTAGCGGTTAGCGCTACGCTGCGCTACGAAACCTGGCGACCCGGGTTCGATTCCCGCTTTACGGCCAAAATCGGTGACGATCAACTGAACCTGTCCTGGGCCTCCCCTAGGTCGACTCAGCCTCAAATGGGTACCTGGTGGTGTCTGTGTAGTGAACATCGCTGCCAGAGAGACAAAGGCGGCCGGGCGTGGTGCTGGCCACCCACCCCCTCGTATACCGTTCTGGCCTTTAGAGGTGCTACTCCCTAACAGCACTTGCCCCTACAGGATGTTCAGGCTATACGGGGGATCTTTTTATCTTTGTGTGTGTACCTGTGTGTACATGTGTGTGTGTACGTGTTTGTGTGTCTACCTGTGTGTGTACATGTGTGTGTGTGTACGTGTATGTGTACGTGTGTGTACGTGTGTGTACGTGTGTATGTTTGTGTGTACTTGTGTACGTGTGTGTGCGTGTGTGTGTACGTGTGTGTGTACATGTGTGTGTACGTGTGTGTGTGTACGTGTTTGTGTGTACGTGTATGTGTATGTGTGTCTGTACGTGTGTGTGTACTTGTGTATGTGTGTGTATGAGTGTGTGTACTTGTGTACGTGTGTGTGTACGTGTGTGTGTACATGTGTGTGTACGTGTGTGTGTGTACGTGTTTGTGTGTACGTGTATGTGTATGTGTGTCTGTACGTCTGTGTGTACTTGTGTATGTGTGTGTATGAGTGTGTGTACTTGTGTACGTGTGTGTGTACGTGTGTGTACATGTGTCTGTGTACGTGTACGTGTGTATACGTGTGTGTGTGTGTACGTGTCTGTGTGTACGTATTTTGTACCATCAGACACTCCACCCCCACAACTCCCAATAGGTGATGGGGCAGTTGTGGAGAGAGTGGAGAGTTTCCCATACCTGGGCAGTGTGCTTATGACCGACTCCAGTTTAACAGCAGAGGTCTCACTCCGAATCAGTCGAGCGGCAATATATTTTCATCGGTTGCGTAACGCTGTGTGGAAGCTACCTGGTCTGTCGCTCCGCACTAAGCTTCAGGTCTTCTCGGCCACGGTCATTCCCTCCCTTCTCTATGCTTGCGAAACGTGGACCCCCCCTAATGGAACATGTTCGCCGGTTAGAAACATTTAGGCTGGCCTGCCTACGATCCATCCTTGGGTTTAACCAGGCTGGATTGTGTGAGGAGCTCACAAATCCTTGAAAGATCTGGGCAATGTCCCATCGGTGAGCTCCTCCGGCAGGCAAGGCTGCGTTGGCTGGGTCATGTAGCCCGCATGCCCAGCCACCGCATGCCGACACAGCTTTTGTTCGGCCGGATCGAGGGGGCTAAACGGGCGCGGCATGGCCTAGAGAAGAGATGGAGTGATGTGGTACAGGAGGACGTGGAGCTGAGTGGACTTGCCGATGACCGGTACCAGCGGTGTCAAGATCGGCCTGTGTGGAGGAGGCTCGTGAAGGACGCTACTGGGCAGTTGGAGGCAATCGCCCTCCAACAACAACGGAGGGCGGAAGAGCGACGCTCACAACAACGAGCGGAGCGCCGGGAGGCTAAAGCACAGCAGGTTGGCACAGTAGGGGGCACAGGTGGTGCATCAGCCAGTCATCTCAGTCATCTTAATCAGTCGACCCGTGGCACCTGGATCTGCCCCGTGACCTCCTGCCAGCGGGCGTTCGACACTTCACGTGGCCTCAGGGTGCACATAGCCTGGCACAAGCGTCGTGGTGACGTCACCGCCACTTAGTGGCAAATGGCGGTTGTTGTTGTTGTGTACACATGTTGTGTCTGTGTGTACACGTTGTGTGTACATGTTGTGTGACTGTGTGTGTGTGTATGGGGAGCGGTGGTGTAGCGGTTAGCGCTACGCTGCGCTACGAAACCTGGCGACCCGGGTTCGATTCCCGCTTTACGGCCAAAATCGGTGACGATCAACTGAACCTGTCCTGGGCCTCCCCTAGGTCGACTCAGCCTCAAATGGGTACTTGGTGCTGTGTGTGTAGTGAACATCGCTGCCAGAGAGACAAAGGCGGCCGGGCGTGGTGCTGGCCACCCACCCCCTCGTGTACCGTTCTGGCCTTTAGAGGTGCTACTCCCTAACAGCACTTGCCCCTACAGTCTGTTCAGGCTATACGGGGGATCTTTTTATCTTTGTGTGTGTACCTGTGTGTGTACATATGTGTGTGTACGTGTTTGTGTGTGTACCTGTGTGTGTGTGTGTACATGTGTGTGTGTGTACGTGTATGTGAACGTGTGTGTACGTGTGTGTGTACGTGTGTATGTTTGTGTGTACTTGTGTACGTGTGTGTGTACATGTGTGTGTGTGTACGTGTGTGTGTGTACGTGTGTGTACGTGTTTGTGTGTACGTGTATGTGTATGTGTGTCTGTACGTGTGTGTGTACTTGTGTATGTGTGTGTATGAGTGTACGTGTGTGTGTACGTGTGTGTGTACGTGTGTGTGTACGTGTGTGTACATGTGTCTGTGTACGTGTACGTGTGTATACGTGTGTGTGTACGTGTCTGTGTGTACGTATTTTGTAC
Organism: Petromyzon marinus; assembly: GCF_048934315.1. NCBI lineage: Eukaryota > Metazoa > Chordata > Hyperoartia > Petromyzontiformes > Petromyzontidae > Petromyzon > Petromyzon marinus. Next base: position 26,651 of record NW_027423577.1, read on the forward strand.
CATCGGACACTCCACACCCACAACTCCCAATAGGTGATGGGGCAGTTGTGGAGAGAGTGGAGAGTTTCCCATACCTGGGCAGTGTGCTTATGACCGATTCCAGTTTAACAGCAGAGGTCTCACTCCGAATCAGTCGAGCGGCAATATATTTTCATCGGTTGTGTAACGCTGTGTGGACGCTACCTGGTCTGTCGCTCCGCACTAAGCTTCAGGTCTTCTCGGCCACGGTCATTCCCTCCCTTCTCTATGCTTGCGAAACGTGGACCCCCCCCTAATGGGACATGTTCGCCGGTTAGAAACATTTAGGCGAGCCTGCCTACGATCCATCCTGGGTTTAACCAGGCTGGATTGTGTGAGCTCACAAATCCTTGAAAGATCTGGGCAAGGTCCCATCGGTGAGCTCCTCCGGCAGGCAAGGCTGCGATGGCTGGGTCATGTAGCCCGCATGCCCAGCCAACGCATGCCGAAACAGCTTTTGTTCGGCCGGATTGAAGGGGCTAAGCGGGCGCGGCACGGGCTAGAGAAGAGATGGAGTGATGTGGTACAGGAGGACGTGGAGTTGAGTGGACTTGCCGATGACCGGTACCAGCGGTGTCAAGATCGGCCTCTGTGGAGGAGGCTCGTGAAGGACGCTACTGGGCAGTTGGAGGCAGTCGCCCTCCAACAACAACGGAGGGCGGAGGAGCGACTCTCACAACAACGAGTGGAGCGCCGGGTAGCTAAAGCACAGAAGGTTGGCACAGTAGGGGGCACAGGTGGTGCATCAGCCAGTCATCTCAGTCATCTCAGTCAGTCGACCCGTGGCACCTGGGTCTGCCCCGTGACCTCCTGCCCGCGGGCGTTCGACACTTCACGTGGCCTCAAGGTGCACATGGCCTGGCACAAGCGTCGTGGTGACGTCACCGCCACTTAGTGGCGAATGGCGGTTGTTGTTGTGTACGTGTGTGTGTACGTGTGTGTGTATACGTGTGTGTACGTGTGTCTGTGTGTACGTGTGTGTGTACGTGTGTGTGTATATGTGTGTGTGTACGTGTGTGTATGTGTGTGTGTACGTGTGTGTGTGTACGTGTGTGTGTACGTGTGTCTGTGTGTACGTGTGTCCGTGTGTACGTGTGTTTGTGTACGTGTGTGTACGTGTCTGTACGTGTGTGCACTTGTGGACGTGTGTGTATGAGTGTGTGTACTTGTGTACGTGTGTGTGTACGTGTGTGTGTACGTGTGTGTGTGTACGTGTGTGTGTGTGTACGTGTCTGTGTGTACGTATTTTGTACCATCAGACACTCCACCCCCACAACTCCCAATCGGTGATGGGGCAGTTGTGGAGAGAGTGGAGAGTTTCCCATACCTGGGCAGTGTGCTTATGACCGACTCCAGTTTAACAGCAGAGGTCTCACTCCGAATCAGTCGTGCGGCAATATATTTTCATCGGTTGCGTAACGCTGTGTGGAAGCTACCTGGTCTGTCGCTCCGCACTAATCTTCAGGTCTTCTCGGCCACGGTCATTCCCTCCCTTCTCTATGCTTGCGAAACGTGGACCCCCCCTAATGGAATATCTTCGCCGGTTAGAAACATTTAGGCGAGCCTGCCTACGATCCATCCTGGGTTTAACCAGGCTGGATTGTGTGAGCTCACAAATCCTTGAAAGATCTGGGCAAGGTCCCATCGGTGAGCTCCTCCGGCAGGCAAGGCTGCGTTGGCTGGGTCAAGTAGCCCGCATGCCCAGCCAACGCATGCCGACACAGCTTTTGTTCGGCCGGATCGAGGGGGCTAAACGGGTGCGGCACGGGCTAGAGAGGAGATGGAGTGATGTGGTACAGGAGGACGTGGAGTTGAGTGGACTTGCCGATGACCGGTACCAGTGGTGTCAAGATCGGCCTCTGTGGAGGAGGCTCGTGAAGGATCCTACTGGGCAGTTGGAGGCAGTCGCCCTCCAACAACAACGGAGGGCGGAGGAGCGACTCTCACAACAACGAGTGGAGCGCCGGGTAGCTAAAGCACAGAAGGTTGGCACAGTAGGGGGCACAGGTGGTGCATCAGCCAGTCATCTCAGTCAGTCGACCCGTGGCACCTGGGTCTGCCCCGTGACCTCCTGCCAGCGGGCGTTCGACACTTCACGTGGCCTCAAGGTGCACATGGCCTGGCACAAGCGTCGTTGTGACGTCACCGCCACTTAGTGGCGAATGGCGGTTGTTGTTGTGTACGTGTGTGTGTACGTGTGTGTGTATACGTGTGTGTACGTGTGTCTGTGTGTACGTGTGTGTGTACGTGTGTGTGTATATGTGTGTGTGTACGTGTGTGTATGTGTGTGTGTACGTGTGTGTGTGTACGTGTGTGTGTACGTGTGTCTGTGTGTACGTGTGTCCGTGTGTACGTGTGTTTGTGTACGTGTGTGTACGTGTGTGTACGTGTGTGTACGTGTGTCTGTGTGTACGTGTGTGTGTGTACGTGTGTGTGTGTGTGTACGTGTGTGTGTGTGTGTGTACGTGTGTGACGATTATCTGAACCGGTCCCGGGCCTCTCCTAGGTCGACTCAGCCTCAAATGAGTACCTAGTGCGGTGTGTAAACATTGCCACGAGGGAGACAAAGGCGGTCGGGCGTGGTGCTGGCCACCCACCCCCTCGTGTACCGTTCCGGCCTTCATAGGTGCTCGCTAACAGCACTTGCCCCTACAGTCTGTTAAGGCTATATGGGGGATCTTTGTTTTTGTGTATGGGGAGCGGTGGTGTAGCGGTTAGCGCTACGCAGCGCTACGAATCCTGGCGACCCGGGTTCGATTCCCGCTTTACGGCCAAAATCGGTGACGATCAACTGAACCGGTCCTGGGCCTCCCCTAGGTCGACTCAGCCTCAAATGGGTACCTGGTGGTGTGTGTGCAGTGAATATCGCTGTCAGAGAGACAAAGGCGGCCGGGCGTGGTGCTGGCCACCCACCCCCTCGTGTACTGTTCTGGCCTTTAGAGGTGCTACTCCCTAACAGCACTTGCCCCTACAGTCTGTTCAGGCTATACGGGGGATCTTTTTATCTTTTTGTGTGTACCTGTGTGTGTACATGTGTGTGTGTGTACGTGTGTGTGTACGTGTGTGTGTACGTGTGTGTGTACGTGTGTGTGTGTGTACGTGTATGTGTACGTGTGTGTACATGTGTGTGTACGTGTGTATGTTTGTGTGTACTTGTGTACGTGTGTGTGCGTGTGTGTGTACGTGTGTGTGTGTGTACATGTGTGTGTACATGTCTGTGTGAACGTATTTTGTACCATCGGGCACTCCACCGCCACAACTCCCAATCGGTGATGGGGCAGTTGTGGAGAGAGTGGAGAGTTTCTCAAACCTGGGCAGTGTGCTTATGACCGGCTCCAGTTTAACAGGAGAGGTCTCACTCCGAATTAGTCGAGCGGCAATGTATTTTCATCGGTTGCGTAACGCTGTGTGGAAGCTACCTGGTCTGTCGCTCCGCACTAAGCTTCAGGTCTTCTCGGCCACGGTCATTCCCTCCCTTCTCTACGCTTGTGAAACGTGGACCCCCCTAATGGAACATCTTCGCCGGTTAGAAACATGTAGGCTGGCCTGCCTACGTACATCCTGGGTTTAACCAGGCTGGATTGTGTGAGGAGCTCACAAATCCTTGAAAGATCTGGGCAAGGTCCCATCGGTGAGCTCCTCCAGCAGGCAAGGCTGCGTTAGCTGGGTCATGTAGCCCGCATGCCCAACCACCGCATGCCGAAACAGCTTTTGTTCGGCCGGATCGAGGGGGCTAAACGGGCGCGGCTCGGGCTAGAGAAGAGATGGAGTGATGTGGTACAGGAGGATGTGGAGCTGAGTGGACTTGCCGGTAACTGGTACCAGCGGTGTCAAGATCGGCCTCTGTGGAGGAGGCTCGTGAAGGACGCTGCTACTGGGCAGTTGGAGGCAGTCGCCCTCCAACAACAACGGAGGGCGGAGGAGCGACGCTCACAACAACGAGCGGAGCGCCGGGTGGCTAAAGCACAGCGGGTTGTCACAGTAGGGGGCACAGGTGGTGGATCAGCCAGTCATCTCAGTCAGTCGACCCGTGGCACCTGGGTCTGCCCCGTGACCTCCTGCCTTCGGGCGTTCGACACTTCACGTGGCCTCAGGGTGCACATAGCCTGGCACAAGCGTCGTGGTGACGTCACCGCCACTTAGTGGCGAATGGCGGTTGTTTTGTGTGTGTGTGTACACATGTTGTGTCTGTGTGTACACGTTGTATGTACATGTTGTGTGACTGTGTGTGTGTATGGGGAGCGGTGGTGTAGCGGTTAGCGCTACGCTGCGCTACCAAACTTGGCGACCCGGGTTCGATTCCCGCTTTACGGCCAAAATCGGTGACGATCAACTGAACCGGTCCTGAATTGCCTCGTGAACAAATCTCTGATAAAAACCCGTGGGTTTGCAAAGGACCTTGCTATCGGATTGGTATAATTTTCTCGTGAAAAAGATGTTCTAAGTCGAACCAAACATTAAACTAATTTTCAATGGTACAGTATATTTTTCAAGTAGTTGTACCCCAAACTTTCGCAGCTCTTAAATTCCCTTGTCACACCATCAATAGGTAAACTCCCCCTCCTCCCCCCGGCGCCAACCGGAATGTGCACCCGCATGTACACCACTTCTATGCTAAGTCGGCCAATCAAATGCTAATTTTTTATTCTGATTCCTTTGTCAAGGCACCTTGTTTCCTCGCACACAGCTTAAAGGTCGCGGTCTGAGCGTGGCCGTGTTTCACTCCAGCGCTGTCCTCGAGACAGCCTGATCCCTTCACCTGATGAAGGCCGCTTGTGTTGTGGCCGAAACGTCGTGATTTTTTGTTGTTTCATTTTTTTACCTGCGTGACTTTACCGAATAGAACCAAAGAGTATGGATCCTTGCAGTCACGAAAGCTTTAAATCTAGAACTACATGACCCAGCCAACGCAGCCTTGCCTGCCGGAGGAGCTCACCGATGGGACCTTGCCCAGATCTTTCAAGGATTTGTGAGCTCCTCACACAATCCAGTCTGGTTAAACCCAGGATGAATCGTAGGCAGGCCAGCCTAAATGTTTCTAACCCGCGACGATGTTCCATTAGGGGGGTCCACGTTTCGCAAGCGTAGAGAAGGGAGGGAATGACCGTGGCCGAGAAGACCTGAAGCTTAGTGCGGAGCGACAGACCAGGTAGCTTCCACACAGCGTTACGCAACCGATGAAAATATATTGCCGCTCGACTGATTCGGAGTGAGACCTCTGCTGTTAAACTGGAGCCCGTCATAAGCACACTGCCCAGGTATGGGAAACTCTCCACTCTCTCCACAACTGCCCCATCACCAATTGGGAGTTGTGGGGGTGGAGCGTCCGATGGTACAAAATACCCAGGCAGGTGCTTAGTTTTGGTGGGGCTGATGGTAAGGCCCCATCTCTTAGTGGCACGCTCCAGTCTCAGCAGCAGCGTCTCCAACTCCTCCTCTGAATGAGCAGCTATTACCAAATCATCGGCATACATAACGTGGTTGAGCAATAGGGAGCCATCCCTTGACCGCACCTGGGCATCGATCAGCCTCCCATTATATCTGTACCATATGGAGATTCCCCCGGTACAGCTATTGAAGGCTTCACGAACTACGTGGTCAAAATAGATTAATGATCGTGAGCAGAGGGTCAGTGACTCCGAAAGCACGAAGAACAAACCAGAGGGCATGCCTACTGATGGTATTATAGGCCTTGACCAGGTCAATAAAGCAGAGATGTAGGTCTTGTTGGAATTCCCTACACCTCTGCTGTAGCAGATGGACAGAAAATATGGCATCTGTGCAGGACCGCCCTTTCCTGAAACCGCATTGGGGCTCCGCAAGCCTCTCCTCAGCGTGCCTGGCAAGGCGATGTTGACTAATCCTTGCCAGGACCTTTCCCGGCACACTGAGGAATGAGATGCCCCTGTAATTGTTACAGTCTGTGCGGTCCCCCTTCTTAAAGAGGGGAATCACCAGGGCATCCTTCCAATCCTGCGGAACCCGTCCAGTGGTCCAGACTGTTGTTATGATGTCATATAGGGCAGTCTGTGCACAAACGCCACCCTCCCTCAGCATTTCGTTTGGGAGATCATCTCTGCCTGCTGCCTTTCCTGGTCTCAGACTCCGGATCGCCTTCAGTTCGTCCTCAACAGATGGCACCTCAGTCAGCCACTCACAGGGGGTGACTTCTTCTTCCAATATTTGAGGCACCGCAGCCTCAGCAGGGTCATCCTCACCAACACACACACAAACACACACACACACACAAACACACGCACAAACACACACCAACACACATACACACACACCAACACACACACAAACACACAAACAAACAAACACATACAAACACACAAACACACAGACACACAAACACACGCACAAACACACACACAAACACACACAAACACATACAAACATCACAAACACACACAAACACAAACACACACAAACACACACACCAACACAAACCAACACACATACAACAACAACCGCCATTCGCCACTAAGTGGCGGTGACGTCACCACGACGCTTGTGCCAGGCTATGTGCACCCTGAGGCCACGTGAAGTGTCGAACGCCCGAAGGCAGGAGGTCACGGAGCAGACCCAGGTGCCACGGGTCGACTGACTGAGATGACTGGCTGATGCACCACCTGTGCCCCCTACTGTGCCAACCTGCTGTGCTTTAGCCACCCGGCGCTACGCTCGTTGTTGTGAGCATCGCTCCTCCGCCCTCCGTTGTTGTTGGAGGGCGACTACCTCTAACTGCCCAGTAGCATCCTTCACGAGCCTCCTCCACAGAGGCCGATCTTGACACCGCTGGTACCAGTCATCGGCAAGTTCACTCAGCTCCACGTCCTCCTGTACCACATCACTCCATCTCTTCTCTAGCCCGTGCCGCGCCCGCTTAGCCCCCTCAATCCGGCCAAACAAAAGCTGTTTCGGCATGCGATGGCTGGGCATGCGGGCTACATGACCCAGCCATCGCAGCCTTGCCTGCCGGAGGAGCTCACCGATGGGACCCTGCCCAGATCTTTCAAGGATTTGTGAGCTCCTCACACAATCCAGTCTGGTTAAACCCAGGATAGATCGTAGGCAGGCCAGCCTAAATGTTTCTAACCGGCGAAGATGTTCCATTAGGGGGGTCCACGTTTCGCAAGCGTAAAGAAGGGAGGGAATGACCGTGGCCGAGAAGACCTGAAGCTTAGTGCGGAGCGACAGACCAGGTAGCTTCCACACAGCGTTACGCAACCGATGAAAAGATATTGCCGCTTGACTGATTCGGAGTGAGACCTCTGCTGTTAAACTGGAGCCAGTCATAAGCACACTGCCCAGGTATGGGAAACTCTCCACTCTCTCCACAACTGCCCCATCACCGATTGGGAGTTGTGGGGGTGGAGTGTCCGATGGTACAAAATACCCAGGCAGGTGCTTAGTTTTGGTGGGGCTGATGGTAAGGGCCCACCTCTTAGTGGCACGCTCCAGTCTCAGCAGCAGCGTCTCCAACTCCTCCTCTGACTGAGCAGCTATTACCAAATCATCAGCATACATAACGTGGTTGAGCAATAGGGAGCCATCCCTTGACCGCACCCGGGCATCGATTAGCCTCCCATTATATCTGTACCATATGGAGATTCCCCTGGTACAGCTATTGAAGGCTTCACGAACTACGTAGTCAAAATAGATGTTAAATAATGTGGGAGCCAGAGGACATCCCTGTCGCACCCCAAGGTGTACAGGGAATGGCTCTGACTCCCGGCCACGTAGTTTTATCCGGGCCCGCTCACCATCATGAAGGTCCTTAATGATCGTGAGCAGAGGGTCAGGTACTCCAAAAGCACGAAGAACGACCCAGAGCCCAGGCCTACTGATGGTATCATAGGCCTTGACCAGGTCAATAAAGCAGAGATGTAGGTCTTGTTGGAATTCCCTACACCTCTGCTGTAGCAAACGGACAGAAAATATGGCATCTGTGCAGGACCGCCCTTTCCTGAAACCGCATTGGGGCTCCGCAAGCCTCTCCTCAGCGTGCCTGGCAAGGCGATGCTGAATAATCCTTGCCAGGACCTTTCCCGGCACACTGAGGAGTGAGATGCCCCTGTAGTTGTTACAGTCTGTGCGGTCCCCCTTCTTAAAAAGGGGGACCACCAGGGCATCCTTCCAATCCTGCGGAACCCGTCCAGTGGTCCAGACTGTTGTTATGATGTCATATAGGGCAGTCTGTGCACAAACGCCACCCTCCCTCAGCATTTCGCTTGGGAGATCATCTCTGCCCGCTGCCTTTCCTGGTCTCAGACTCCGGATCGCCTTCAATACTTCCTCAGCAGATGGCACCTCAGCCAGCCACTCACAGGGGGTGACTTCTTCCAATATTTGAGGCACCGCAGCCTCAGCAGGGTCATCCTCACTTTGTGCCACGATGTTTTCCTGGCTGAGGGATTTTCGCTCCCCCCAAGACCTCACAGAAATGCTCAGCAAATCTGCGAACCTGTTCCTGGGGGTCGGAGATTGGATCACCGTTTGTTCCCCTAATGATGGTAATAGTTGTGGCGATGCAGGTTACTTTTTTGATGGAGTTAAATAGAGATTTGTGATCGCGGGCCACCGAGGCAGACTCCATCTCTTCAGCAACCCGCGACCACCACCCATCCTTGCAGCGCCTCACGGCTCTCCGAACCTCCGAGCGAAGGCTGCGGTAAGCCTCCTCATTCTCTGACGTGGGATTCTGTAGCCGATGACAGTGGGCCTGTCGCTTTTTCTCAACCATCCTGAACACCTCCTCTGTCAGCCAGGGTCTCTGGGGAGGTCTGGACCGCGTACCCAAAGCAGCCATTGCAGCTGCATGAGTCACAGTCCTAAACCTCGCCCATTTACCCTCGACATCAGGAGGAGTCGGGGACGATGCCAATCCCAGCCGCAAGCGATGATGAAATTCTCGCTTGCAACTTTCATCAGATAACTGAGACCAGGCCACTTTATGTTGGAATGGGGTCCTGGGTGTACACCCACCACCGGAGTGGAAGAATGGCAGGCGCATCTTACAGATGACTAGTCGATGGTCAGAGGGCAGATCAGCCCCACGGTAGGTCCTGGTATCAAGGACATGGGCTCGCATTCGCTGGTCCGTCACTATGTAGTCCAGCAGATGTTCTTGCTTGGACCCGGCATGCATCCATGATGTTGTGTGGATGCGCCGATGCCGGAACAGCGTGTTGGTAATTACAAGCCCATGGGCTGCACAAAAATCTAGCAGCCTCCTACCGTTGTTATTGAGCTGATCTGGCCCATGCCCTCCAATGACTCCAGACCAGGTGCCAGTATCATGACCAACTCGGGCATTGAAGTCACCCAACATGATGACTCTATCCCGAGGGGCCACTTTAGCCAGCACCTGTTACAGGAGGTCATAGAAGGCATCTGACTCATCGGCTTTGCCTGCATCCCTCCACGGATGTTCATCTTCGGTGGGGGCATAAGTAACCACGACCACTATTCCTTGCCTCCGGTTGATGGGAAGGCGAACCCAAAGTAGCCTGGGGCTTACAGCTTCCCACACCTCACCGCCACGCTCCCACGCCCCCTTCATTCTTTTGTTCAAAAGAAGACCCACACCCTGTTGTTTGGCAGTCTGCTGCCCCGAGTAGAGGACTGTCCACCCCTCATGGTGGCAGGAGCCAGAGCCGGTCCACCGGACCTCCTGAATGCCGCATAGATCCAGACGGTACCGGTCCAGCTCCCAACAGAGGAGTGGCAGCCTCTCCTCTGCAGTGAGCGTTCGAACATTCCACGTGGCCACCCGTAGTGGCTTTTCGTTGTTTCTGGAGTAGCCCCGAGGGTAGGTATTCAATCTCCTGGCTCCGCCAATTGGGGTTTGGCCAGGAGACGTCATAGACGCCTGGCCCCCCGGGGCCTCCGGCACAAGCTTATTAGTTACATATTTCAGTTTAATTCGTGGTTTCGTGGTAATTAATTGAAGGTGGAGGGGTTACCAGCCCCTCGCACCCGTCCAGAGCCCCCGTTTATCCCCTGTGGTGGACACATATGCCATGAGGGGAGGAGCCAATCAAAATTGGATCTCCCCCCACAGCACTGTCCACGACAGAGTTGCCCGTCCGGCACCGCGAGGAGGTAGGGGGTTGTTTTGCCGAACACACATACACACACACACACCAACACACACACAAACGCACACACCAACACACACCAACACACATACATACACACACACCAACACACACACACAAACACATACAAACACACACACACAAACACACACACACCAACACACAAACACACACACACAAACACACACACAAAAACACACAAAAACACACAAACACACACATACACACACAGAAACACACAGAAACACACACAAACACACACACACAAACCCACACACACAAACACACACACCAACACACAAACACACACACACAAACACACACACAAACACACAAACACACACATACACACACAGAAACACACACAAACACACAAACACACACACACACAAACCCACACACACAAACACCTGATGACGATTGCTTGCGTTGCGATGGAAACGTCGTGATTTATTTCATTGCCTAACCCACGTGGACTCCACGGAACGAACTAAAGCGTCGTGGATTCCAGCGGTCTCGAAAAACTTCAAATCAAGATCCGCCCACACCGCTCCACATAAATTCATTAATAATTTAACTCACATCCACCCCCTCCCTCCCTCCCCCCGTTCTCTCACCCACCCACCCACCCTACCAAATCTCTTTAAAGGTCACAAATTGTACAAGGGGACTTTCTTTGTCGGGACTCGGGGTGGGAGGTCACCGGGGCTCGTCCACTGCATCTGCTTCCGACACTTCCTGTTGTGTTCCCGGGCCATCCAGGGGATTTGGCTCGCGGAGTTCACGCTGAGTCACGTGACTCTCCCCCTCCCCAACCCTCTCCTCCTTCTGCCCCCCTCCACTCCTTCTCCTTGCTCGCTCGTCGTCCTCCTCTTTCCTCTCCTCTTACTCCACCACCACCACCACCCTCCCTCCCTCCTCCCCAATTCCCCATTCACCCCTCCACCCCCCCATCCTCCGCCCACACATACACACAAACAAACACACACATACACACACGAACACACATACACACATACACACACACAAACACCAACAAACACACACGCATACACACATACACAAACATACACACATACACAAACATACACACATACACAAACATACACACAAACACACAAACAAACACACACATACACACACATACACACATACACACACAATCACCCACACACAAACACCCACACACAAACACACGCACAAACACACACACAAACACACAAACACACACATAAACACACAAAGACAAAGATCCCCCGTATAGCCTTAACAGACTGTAGGGGTAAGTGCTGTTAGCGAGCACCTATGAAGGCCGGAACGGTACACGAGGGGGTGGGTGGCCAGCACCACGCCCGACCGCCTTTGTCTCCCCAGTGGCAATGTTTTTATCCACCGCACCAGGTACTCATTTGAGGCTGAGTCGACCTAGGGGAGGCCCAGGACCGGTTCAGATAATCGTCACTGGTGTTGGCCGTGAGCGGGAATCGAACCCGGGTCGCCAGGTTCATAGCGCAGTGCGCTAACCGCTACACTACCGCTCCCCTAAAAACACACGAACACACACCAACAAACACACAGACACACGCAAACACACACACTAAAACAACAACCGCCATTCGCCATTAAATGGCGGTGACGTCACCACGACGCTTGTGGCAGGCCTGTGCACCTTGAGGCCACGTGAAGTGTCGAACGCCCGCTGGCAGGAGGTCACAGGGCAGACCGAGGTGCCACGGGTCGACTGACTGAGATGACTGAGATGACTGGCTGATGCACCACCTGTGCCCCCTACTGTGCCAACCTGCTGTGCTTTAGCCACACGGCGCTCTGCTCGTTGTTGTGAGCGTCGCTCTTCCGCCCTCCGTTGTTGTTGGAGGGCGACTGCCTCCAACTGCCCAGTAGCGTCCTTCACGAGCCTCCTCCACAGAGGCCGATCTTGACACCGCTGGTACCAGTCATCGGAAAGTCCACTCAGCTCCACGTCCTCCTGTACCACATCACTCCATCTCTTCTCTAGCCCGTGCCGCGTCCGTTTAGCCTCCTCGATCCGGCCGAACAAAAGCTGTTTCGGCATGCGGTGGCTGGGCATGCGGGCTACATGACCCAGCCATAGCAGCCTTGCCCGCCGGAGGAGCTCACCGATGGGACCCTGCCCAGATCTTTCAAGGATTTGTGAGCTCCTCACACAATCCAGCCTGGTTAAACCCAGGATGGATCGCAGGCAGGCCAGCCCAAATGTTTCCAACCGGTGAAGATGTTCCATTAGGGGGGCCCACGTTTCGCAAGCGTAGAGAAGGGAGGGAATGACCGTGGCCGAGAAGACCTGAAGCTTAGTGCGGAGCGACAGACCAGGCAGCTTCCACACAGCGTTACGCAACCGATGAAAATATATTGCCGCTGGACTGATTTGGAGTGAGACCTCTGCTGTTAAACTGGAGCCGGTCATAAACACACTGCCCAGGTATGGGAAACTCTCCACTCTCTCCACAACTGCCCCATCACCGATTGGGAGTTGTGGGGGTGGAGTGTCCGATGGTACAAAATACCCAGGCAGGTGCTTAGTTTTGGTGGGGGCTGATGGTAAGGCCCCACCTCTTAGTGGCACGCTCCAGTTTCAGCAGAAGTGTATCCAACCCCTCCTCTGAATGAGCAGCAATTACCAAATCATCGGCATACATAACGTGGTTGAGCAATAGGGAGCCATCCCTTCACTGCACCCGGCCATCGATCAGCCTCCCATTATATCTGTACCAAATGGAAATTCCCCCGGTACAGATATTGAAGGCTTCACGAACTACGTGGTCAAAATAGATTTGAAATAACGTGGGAGCCAGAGGACATCCCTGTCGCACCCCAAGGTGTACAGGGAATGGCTCTGACTCCCGGCCAAGTAGTTTTATACGGGCCCGCTCACCATCATGAAGGTCCTTAATGATCGTGAGCAGAGGGTCAGGGACTCCGAAAGCACGAACAACAACCCAGAGGCCATGCCTACTGATGGTATCATAGGCCATGACCAGGTCAATGAAGCAGAGATGCAGGTCTTGTTGGAATTCCCTACGCCTCTGCTGTATCAGACGGACATAAAATATGGCATCTTTGCAGGACCGCCCTTTCCTGAAACCGCATTGGGGCTCCGCAAGCCTCTCCTCAGCGTACCTAGCAAAGCGATGTTGAATAATCCTTGCCAGGACCTTTCCCGGCACACTGAGGAGTGAGATGCCCCTGTAGTTGTTACAGTCTGTGTGGTCCCCCTTCTTAAAGAGGGGGACCACCAGGGCATCCTTCCAATCCTGCGGAACCCGTCCAGTGGTCCAGACTGTTGTTATGATTTCATGTAGGGCAGTCTGTGCACAAACGCCACCCTCCCTCAGCATTTCGCTTGGGAAATCATCTCTGCCCGCTGCCTTTCCTGGTCTCAGACTCCGGATCGCCTTCAGTACTTCCTCAACAGATGGCACCTCAGCCAGCCACTCACAGGGGGTGACTTCTTCTTCCAATATTTGAGGCACCGCAGCCTCAGCAGGGTCATCGCCACTTTGTGCCACGTTGTTTTCCTGGCTGAGGGATTTCCCCTCCCCCAGGACCTCACAGAAATGCTCAGCAAATCTGCAAACCAGTTCCTAGGGGTCGGAGATTGGATCACCGTTTTTCCCCTAATGATGGTAATAGGTGTGGCGCTGCAGGTTACTTTTTTAATGGAGTTAAATAGCGATTTGTGATCGCGGGCCACTGAGGCAGACTCCATCTCCTCAGCAACCTGCAACCACCACCCATCCTTGCAACGCCTCACGGCTCTCCGAACCTCTGAGCGAAGGCTGCGGTAAACCTCCTCATTCTCTGACGTAGGATGCTGTAGACGATTAGAGTGGGCCTGTCGCTTTTTCTCAACCATCATGAACACCTCCTCTGTCATCCAGGGTCTCTGGGGAGGTCTGGACCGCGTACCCAAAGTAGCCATTGCAGCTGCATGAGTCACAGTCCTAAACCTCGCCCATTTACCCTCCACATCAGGAGGAGTGGGGGATGATGCAAACCCCAGCCGCAAGCGATGATGAAATTCTCGCTTGCAAGTTTCGTCAGCTGAGACCAGGCCACCTTAGGTTAGAATGGGGTCCTGGGTATACACCCACCACCGGAGTGGAAGAATGGCAGGCGCATCTTACAGATGACAAGTCGATGGTCAGAGGGCAGATCAGCTCCACGGTAGGTCCTGGTGTCAAAGACATGGGATCGCATCTGCTGTTCCATCACTACGTACTCCAGCAGATGTTCTTGCTTGGACTCGGCATGCATCCATGATGTTGTGTGGATGCGCCGATGCCGGAACAGCGTGTTGGTAATTACAAGCCCATGGGCTGCACAAAAATCTAGCAGCCTCCTACCGTTGTTATTGAGCTGATCTGGCCCATGCCCTCCAATCACTCCAGACCAGGTGCCAGTATCATGATCAACTCGGGCATTGAAGTCACCCAACAAGATGACTCTATCCCGAGGGGCCACTTTAGCCAGCACCTGTGATAGGAGGTCATCTGACTCATCGGCCTTGCCTGCATCCCTCAACGGATGTTCGTCTTCGGTGGGGGCATAAGTAACCACGAACACCACTCCTCGCCTCCCGTTGATGGGAAGGAGGGCCCAAAGTAGCCTGGGGCTTACAGCTTCCCACACCTCACTGCGACGCTCCCACACCCCCTTCATTATTTTGTTCAGAAGAAGAGCCACACCCTGTTGTTTGGCAGTCTCCTGCCCCGAGTAGAGGACTGTCCACCCCTCATAGTGGCAGGAGCCAGAGCTGGTCCACCGGGCCTCCTGAATGCCACAGAGATCCAGGCGGTATCGGTCCAGCTCCCGACAGAGGAGTGGCAGCCTCTCCTCCGCAGTGAGCGTTCGAACATTCCACGTGGCCAACCGTAGTGGCTTTTCGTTGTTTATGGAGGAGCCCCGAGGGTAGAGATTCAATCTCCTGGCTCCGTTAATTGGGGTTTGGCCAGGAGACGTCATAGACGCCTGTCCCCCCGGGGCCTCCGGCACAAGCTTATTAGTTATATATTTTAGTCGTGGTTTAGTGGTAATTAATTGAAGGTGGAGGGGTTACCAGCCCCTCCCATCCGTCCAGAGCCCCCGTTTAGCCCCTGTGGTGGTCACAGACGCCATGAGGTGAGAGGCCAATCGGAATTGGCCCTCCCTCCCACAGCACTGTCCACGACAGCGTTGCCCGTCCGCCACACAAACACACGCAAATACAAACAAGGTGGTGTAACAACAAACACAAACATCATCAGCATCATCAGTATCATCAGCATCATCAGCAGCAGCATCATCAGCATCATCATCAGCATCATCTTCAGCATCATCATCAGCATCATTAGCATCGCCGCCTTCGTCATCATCATCATCATCATTTTGACATTTATTGCAGCAGAGCATGCGTGGCAGAGCCATCACGGTGTCAAGGAGATGTTGACTACCTCGCCTGGTACACAGGAGGTAGTGGGTTCGATTACCCTGAGAGATGTTGACTACCTCGCCTGGTATGCAGGAGGTCTTGGGTTCGATTACCCTGAGAGATGTTGACTACCTCGCCTGGTATGCAGGAGGTCTTGGGTTCGATTACCCTGAGAGATGTTGACTACCTCGCCTGGTACGCAGGAGGTAGTGGGTTCGATTACCCTGAGAGATGTTGACTACCTCGCCTGGTATGCAGGAGGTCTTGGGTTCGATTACCCTGAGAGATGTTGACTACCTCGCCTGGTACGCAGGAGGTAGTGGGTTCGATTACCCTGAGAGATGTTGACTACCTCGCCTGGTACACAGGTGGTCTTGGGTTCGATTACACTGAGAGATGTTGACTACCTCGCCTGGTACACAGGAGGTCGTGGGTTCGATTACCCTGAGAGATGTTGACTACCTCGCCTGGTACACAGGAGGTAGTGGGTTCGATTACCCTGAGAGATGTTGACTACCTCGCCTGGTACGCAGGTGGTCGTGGGTTCGATTACCCTGAGAGATGTTGACTACCTCGCCTGGTATGCAGGAGGTCTTGGGTTCGATTACCCTGAGAGATGTTGACTACCTCGCCTGGTACGCAGGAGGTAGTGGGTTCGATTACCCTGAGAGATGTTGACTACCTCGCCTGGTACACAGGTGGTCTTGGGTTCGATTACACTGAGAGATGTTGACTACCTCGCCTGGTACACAGGAGGTCGTGGGTTCGATTACCCTGAGAGATGTTGACTACCTCGCCTGGTACACAGGTGGTCTTGGGTTCGATTACCCTGAGAGATGTTGACTACCTCGCCTGGTACACAGGTGGTATTGGGTTCGATTACCCTGAGAGATGTTGACTACCTCGCCTGGTACACAGGAGGTCGTGGGTTCGATTACCCTGAGAGATGTTGACTACCTCGCCTGGTACACAGGTGGTCTTGGGTTCGATTACCCTGAGAGATGTTGACTACCTCGCCTGGTACACAGGAGGTCGTGGGTTCGATTACCCTGAGAGATGTTGACTACCTCGCCTGGTATGCAGGAGGTCGTGGGTTCGATTACCCTGAGAAATGTTGACTACCTCGCCTGGTATACAGGTGGTCGTGGGTTCGATTACCCTGAGAAATGTTGACTACCTCGCCTGGTACACAGGAGGTCGTGGGTTCGATTACAGTGAGAGATGTTGACTCCCTCGCCTGGTACACAGGAGGTCGTGGGTTCGATTACCCTGAGAGATGTTGACTACCTCGCCTGGTGCGCAGGAGGTCGTGGGTTCGATTACCCTGAGAGATGTTGACTACCTCGCCTGGTACGCAGGAGGTCGTGGGTTCGATTACCCTGAGAGATGTTGACTACCTCGCCTGGTGCGCAGGTGGTCTTGGGTTCGATTACCCTGAGAGATGTTGACTACCTCGCCTGGTACACAGGAGGTCGTGGGTTCGATTACCCTGAGAGATGTTGACTACCTCGCCTGGTACACAGGTGGTCTTGGGTTCGATTACCCTGAGAGATGTTGACTACCTCGCCTGGTACACAGGAGGTCGTGGGTTCGATTACCCTGAGAGATGTTGACTACCTCGCCTGGTACGCAGGAGGTCGTGGGTTCGATTACCCTGAGAAATGTTGACTACCTCGCTTGGTATACAGGTGGTCGTGGGTTCGATTACCCTGAGAAATGTTGACTACCTCGCCTGGTACACAGGAGGTCGTGGGTTCGATTACCCTGAGAGATGTTGACTACCTCGCCTGGTACACAGGAGGTCGTGGGTTCGATTACCCTGAGAGATGTTGACTACCTCGCCTGGTACACAGGTCGTCTTGGGTTCGATTACCCTGAGAGATGTTGACTACCTCGCCTGGTACACAGGAGGTCGTGGGTTCGATTACCATGAGAGATGTTGACTACCTCGCCTGGTACACAGGAGGTCGTGGGTTCGATTACAGTGAGAGATGTTGACTCCCTCGCCTGGTACGCAGGAGGTAGTGGGTTCGATTACCCTGAGAGATGTTGACTACCTCGCATGGTACACAGGTGGTCTTGGGTTCGATTACCCTGAGAGATGTTGACTACCTCGCCTGGTACGCAGGAGGTCGTGGGTTCGATTACCCTGAGAGATGTTGACTACCTCGCTTGGTACACAGGAGGTCGTGGATTCGATTACCCTGAGAGATGTTGACTACCTCGCCTAGTACGCAGGAGGTCGTGGGTTCTATTACCCTGAGAGATGTTGACTACCTCGCCTGGTACACAGGAGGTCGTGGGTTCGATTACCCTGAGAGATGTTGACTACCTCGCGTGGTACACAGGAGGTCGTGGGTTCGATTACCCTGAGAGATGTTGACTACCTCGCCTGGTACACAGAGGTCGTGGGTTCGATTACCCTGAGAGATGTTAA
Source organism: Petromyzon marinus (assembly GCF_048934315.1). Taxonomy (NCBI): domain Eukaryota; kingdom Metazoa; phylum Chordata; class Hyperoartia; order Petromyzontiformes; family Petromyzontidae; genus Petromyzon; species Petromyzon marinus. The sequence continues at coordinate 44,661 of NW_027423577.1, forward strand.
CTACCTCGCCTGGTACGCAGGAGGTCGTGGGTTCGATTACCCTGAGAGATGTTGACTACCTCGCCTGGTGCGCAGGTGGTCTTGGGTTCGATTACCCTGAGAGATGTTGACTACCTCGCCTGGTACACAGGAGGTCGTGGGTTCGATTACCCTGAGAGATGTTGACTACCTCGCCTGGTACACAGGTGGTCTTGGGTTCGATTACCCTGAGAGATGTTGACTACCTCGCCTGGTGCGCAGGTGGTCTTGGGTTCGATTACCCTGAGAGATGTTGACTACCTCGCCTGGTACACAGGAGGTCGTGGGTTCGATTACCCTGAGAGATGTTGACTACCTCGCCTGGTACACAGGTGGTCTTGGGTTCGATTACCCTGAGAGATGTTGACTACCTCGCCTGGTACACAGGAGGTCGTGGGTTCGATTACCCTGAGAGATGTTGACTACCTCGCCTGGTACGCAGGAGGTCGTGGGTTCGATTACCCTGAGAAATGTTGACTACCTCGCTTGGTATACAGGTGGTCGTGGGTTCGATTACCCTGAGAAATATTGACTACCTCGCCTGGTACACAGGAGGTCGTGGGTTCGATTACCCTGAGAGATGTTGACTACCTCGCCTGGTACACAGGAGGTCGTGGGTTCGATTACCCTGAGAGATGTTGACTACCTCGCCTGGTACACAAGTCGTCTTGGGTTCGATTACCCTGAGAGATGTTGACTACCTCGCCTGGTACACAGGAGGTCGTGGGTTCGATTACCATGAGAGATGTTGACTACCTCGCCTGGTACACAGGAGGTCGTGGGTTCGATTACAGTGAGAGATGTTGACTCCCTCGCCTGGTACGCAGGAGGTAGTGGGTTCGATTACCCTGAGAGATGTTGACTACCTCGCATGGTACACAGGTGGTCTTGGGTTCGATTACCCTGAGAGATGTTGACTACCTCGCCTGGTACGCAGGAGGTCGTGGGTTCGATTACCCTGAGAGATGTTGACTACCTCGCTTGGTACACAGGAGGTCGTGGATTCGATTACCCTGAGAGATGTTGACTACCTCGCCTAGTACGCAGGAGGTCGTGGGTTCTATTACCCTGAGAGATGTTGACTACCTCGCCTGGTACACAGGAGGTCGTGGGTTCGATTACCCCGAGAGATGTTGACTACCTCGCGTGGTACACAGGAGGTCGTGGGTTCGATTACCCTGAGAGATGTTGACTACCTCGCCTGGTACACAGAGGTCGTGGGTTCGATTACCCTGAGAGATGTTAACTACCTCGCCTGGTACACAGGAGGTCGTGGATTCGATTACCCTGAGAGATGTTAACTACCTCGCCTGGTATGCAGGAGGTCATGGGTTCGATTACCCTGAGAGATGTTGACTACCTCGCCTGGTATGCAGGAGGTCATGGGTTCGATTAGCCTGAGAGATGTTGACTACCTCGCCTGGTACACAGGAGGTCGTGGGTTCGATTACCCTGAGAGATGTTGACTACCTCGCCTGGTACACAGAGGTCGTGGGTTCGATTACCCTGAGAGATGTTAACTACCTCGCCTGGTACACAGGAGGTCGTGGATTCGATTACCTTGAGAGATGTTGACTACCTCGCCTGGTACGCAGGAGGTCGTGGGTTCGATTACCCTGAGAGATGTTGACTACCTCGCCTGGTACGCAGGAGGTCGTGGGTTCGATTACCCTGAGAGATGTTGACTACCTCGCTTGGTACACAGGAGGTCGTGGATTCGATTACCCTGAGAGATGTTGACTACCTCGCCTAGTACGCAGGAGTTCGTGGGTTCTATTACCCTGAGAGATGTTGACTACCTCGCCTGGTACACAGGAGGTCGTGGGTTCGATTACCCTGAGAGATGTTGACTACCTCGCCTGGTACACAGGAGGTCGTGAGTTCGATTACCCTGAGAGATGTTGACTACCTCGCCTGGTCTACAGGAGGTCGTGGGTTCGATCCCGACCCTGACGATGCCTGCTGCTGCTGTAGATGTGGAGTCTGCGTGTCTCTCTCTCTCTCTCATCATCGTCACTGTGGCTGTGAGATGTTGACTACCTCGCCTGGTATACAGTCTCTCTCTCTCTCTCCCCGTGGTCTCGGCGAGAGAAAATCAACAACATCGCCCGTCCAAGGGAGCATTTTGTCTTAACCCCCGTTACATTTAAACGCGACTACGATGCTGCTGATGATGATGATGGTGGTTATGATGATGATGCTGCTGCTGATGATGACGCTGCTGACGATGATGCTGCTGACGATGATGCGGATGATGATAATGATGCTGCTGATGATGCTGCTGATGATGATCATGCTGCTGACGATGATGCTGCTGCTGATGATGCGGATGATGCTGCTGATGATGATGATGCTGCTCATGATGGTGGTTATGATGATGATGATGCTGCTGATGATGCTGCTGATGATCCTACTGATGACGATGCTGATGATGATGCTGACGATGATGATGCTGCTGATGATGATGCTGATGATGATAATGATGCTGCTGATGATGATGCTGCTGATGATGCTGCTGACGATGATGATGCTGCTGATGCTGATGATGCTGCTGACGATGATGATGCTGCTGCTGCTGCTGATGATGATGATGCTACTGCTGCTGATGATGATGCTGCTGCTGCTGATGATGCTGCTGCTGATGATGCTGCTGCTGATGATCATGCTGATGATGATGCTGCTGCTGATGATGATGCTGTTGATGCTGCTGATGATGCTCCTGCTGCTGCTGCTGCTGCTGATGATGCCGCTGATGATGATGCTGTTGCTGATGATGCTGCTGATGATGATGCTGATGATGATGTCCCAAAGTCCTCGCCGCTTCTCACAAAGGGGTAGCCTCACGAGGCTGAGAGCCGAATGGGCCTTCGTGGCCCTGGTTACAAAAAACTTATTTAACAAAAAAGAAATAACAACAACATTTTGGTTTGTGAATTTTTTAGTTGAAAATAACGGAGCACTTTCCGCTAACAGCCCCGCTCGAGGCTACCCGGGTGAGCTTTGTCTCTCGTGTGTGTGTGTGTGAGAGAGTGACAGGGTGAGAGAGACGCAGAGAGAGAGAGAGAGGAGTTCGTGAACTTTGCGTGGTGGCTGTGTAAGTAATTATATATATTTATATTTGGTTAAAAAAATTGTAAAAACACCCACCCCCCCCCAAAAAAAAATGAATGTAGTGGAACAAAACAATCACGATATAGGCAAACGTTTGTGGGTGTGGTGAGATCGAGACGGTATGAAGGGTGCCTTGACTTGACTCTCAGCCGAGAGAGAGAGAGTGTGAGAGTGTGGGAGAGAGTGTGAGGGTGAGAGTGTGAGAGTGTGAGAGAGAGTGAGAGAGAGTGTGAGAGTGTGGAGAGAGTGAGAGTGTGAGAGTGTGAGAGAGAGTGTGAGAGTGAGAGAGTGTGAGAGTGTGGGAGTGTGAGAGTGTGAGAGAGAGTGTGAGAGTGTGGGAGAGTGTGAGAGTGTGAGAGAGAGTGTGAGAGTGTGGGAGAGTGTGGGAGTGTGAGAGTGAGAGTGTGAGAGAGAGTGAGAGTGTGAGAGTGTGAGAGTGTGAGAGAGAGTGTGAGAGTGTGGGAGAGTGTGAGAGTGTGAGAGTGAGAGAGTGTGAGAGAGAGTGTGAGAGTGAGAGAGTGTGAGAGTGTGGGAGTGTGAGGGTGAGAGTGTGAGAGTGTGAGAGTGTGAGTGAGGGTGAGAGTGTGAGAGTGTGAGAGAGAGTGAGAGAGAGTGTGAGAGTGTGGGAGAGAGTGTGAGGGTGAGAGTGTGAGAGTGTGAGAGAGAGTGAGAGAGAGTGTGAGAGTGTGGGAGAGTGTGAGAGAGAGTGAGAGTGTGGGAGAGTGAGAGTGTGAGAGAGAGTGTGAGAGTGTGAGAGTGTGAGAGTGTGGGAGTGTGAGGGTGAGAGAGTGTGAGAGTGTGAGAGAGTGTGAGAGTGAGAGAGTGTGAGAGTGAGAGAGTGTGAGAGTGTGAGAGAGAGTGAGAGAGAGTGTGAGAGTGTGAGAGTGTGAGAGTGTGAGTGAGGGTGAGAGTGTGAGAGTGTGAGAGAGAGTGAGAGAGAGTGTGAGAGTGTGGGAGAGTGTGAGAGAGAGTGAGAGTGTGAGAGTGTGAGAGTGTGAGAGAGTGTGAGAGAGTGAGAGAGTGTGAGAGTGTGGGAGTGTGAGAGTGAGAGTGTGAGAGTGAGAGAGTGTGAGAGAGAGTGTGAGGAGTGGGAGAGAGTGTGAGAGTGGTGAGAGTGAGAGAGTGTGGAGAGTGTGAGAGTGTGAGAGTGTGAGAGTGAGAGTGTGAGTGAGAGAGTGAGAGAGTGAGAGAGAGTGGAGAGTGTGAGAGTGTGTGAGAGAGTGTGAGAGTGTGAGAGTGTGAGAGTGTAGAGTGTGTGAGAGTGTGAGAGTGAGGAGAGTGTGAGAGTGTGAGTGTGTGTGAGAG
>NW_027423578.1:0-48961 GCF_048934315.1 Petromyzon marinus
TGTGTGTGTAATGATATATATTGTGTGTGTGTGTGTAATTATATATAGTGTGTGTGTGTAATGATATATATTGTGTGTGTGTAATGATATATATATTGTGTGTGTGTAATGATATATATTAGTGTGTGTGTGTAATGATATATATAGTGTGTGTGTGTAATGATATATATAGTGTGTGTGTGTGTGTGTAATGATATATATATTGTGTGTGTGTGTGTAATGATATATATATTGTGTGTGTGTGTGTAATGATATATATATAGTGTGTGTGTGTAATGATATATATATTGTGTGTGTGTGTGTAATGATATATATATTGTGTGTGTGTGTGTGTAATGATATATATATTGTGTGTGTGTGTGTAATGATATATATATTGTGTGTGTGTGTGTAATGATATATATATTGTGTGTGTGTGTGTAATGATATATATGTGTGTGTGTGTGTGTAATGATATATATAGTGTGTGTGTGTGTAATGATATATATATATTGTGTGTGTGTGTAATGATATATATATTGTGTGTGTGTAATGAGATATATATTGTGTGTGTGTGTAATGATATATATATATTGTGTGTGTGTGTAATGATATATATTGTGTGTGTGTGTAATGATATATATTGTGTGTGTGTGTAATGATATATATTGTGTGTGTGTGTAATGATATATATAGTGTGTGTGTGTGTAATGATATATATATAGTGTGTGTGTGTGTAATGATATATATATAGTGTGTGTGTGTGTAATGATATATATAGTGTGTGTGTGTGTAATGATATATATAGTGTGTGTGTGTGTAATGATATATATAGTGTGTGTGTAATGATATATATAGTGTGTGTGTGTGTGTAATGATATATATATAGTGTGTGTGTGTGTAATGATATATAGTGTGTGTGTGTGTGTGTAATGATATATATAGTGTGTGTGTGTGTAATGATATATATATTTTGTGTGTGTGTGTGTGTAATGATAGATATATATTTTGTGTGTGTGTTTGTGTAATGATAGATATATATTTTGTGTGTGTGTGTGTGTGTAATGATAGATATATATATTTGTGTGTGTGTGTGTAATGATAGATATATATATAGTGTGTGTGTGTGTGTGTAATGATAGATATATATATATATAATTGTGTGTGTGTGTGTAATGATAGATATATAGTGTGTGTGTGTGTAATGATAGATATATAGTGTGTGTGTGTGTAATGATAGATATATATATAGTGTGTGTGTGTGTGTAATGATAGATATATATATAGTGTGTGTGTGTGTGTAATGATAGATATATATAGTGTGTGTGTGTGTAATGATAGATATATATAGTGTGTGTGTGTGTAATGATAGATATATAGTGTGTGTGTGTGTGTGTAATGATAGATATATATATAGTGTGTGTGTGTGTAATGATAGATATATATATATAGTGTGTGTGTGTGTGTGTAATGATAGATATATATAGTGTGTGTGTGTGTGTAATGATAGATATATAGTGTGTGTGTGTGTAATGATAGATAGATATATATAGTGTGTGTGTGTGTGTAATGATAGATATATATATAGTGTGTGTGTGTGTAATGATATAGATATATATAGTGTGTGTGTGTGTGTAATGATATAGATATATATAGTGTGTGTGTGTAATGATATAGATATATATAGTGTGTGTGTGTAATGATATAGATATATATATAGTGTGTGTGTGTGTAATGATATAGATATATATAGTGTGTGTGTGTAATGATATAGATATATAGTGTGTGTGTGTGTGTAATGATATAGATATATATAGTGTGTGTGTGTGTGTAATGATATAGATATATATATAGTGTGTGTGTGTGTAATGATATAGATATATATAGTGTGTGTGTGTGTGTAATGATATAGATATATATAGTGTGTGTGTGTGTGTGTAATGATATATATATAGTGTTTGTGTGTGTGTAATGATATATATAGTGTGTGTGTGTAATGATATATATAGTGTGTGTGTGTGTAATGATATATATTGTGTGTGTGTGTAATGATATATATAGTGTGTGTGTGTGTGTGTAATATATATAGTGTGTGTGTGTGTAATGATATATATAGTGTGTGTGTGTGTAATGATATATATATAGTGTGTGTGTGTGTAATGATATATATTGTGTGTGTGTGTAATGATATATATAGTGTGTGTGTGTGTGTGTAATATATATAGTGTGTGTGTGTGTAATGATATATATAGTGTGTGTGTGTGTAATGATATATATATAGTGTGTGTGTGTGTAATGATATATAGTGTGTGTGTGTGTAATGATATATATTGTGTGTGTGTGTAATGATATATATATAGTGTGTGTGTGTAATGATATATATTGTGTGTGTGTGTAATGATATATATATTGTGTGTGTGTGTAATGATATATATATATGTGTGTGTGTGTAATGATATATATATATTGTGTGTGTGTGTAATGATATATATAGTGTGTGTGTGTGTAATGATATATATAGTGTGTGTGTGTAATGATATATATAGTGTGTGTGTGTAATGATATATATAGTGTGTGTGTGTGTAATGATATATATATTGTGTGTGTGTGTGTAATGATATATATATATTGTGTGTGTGTGTGTAATGATATATATATAGTGTGTGTGTGTGTAATGATATATATATAGTGTGTGTGTGTAATGATATATATATAGTGTGTGTGTGTGTAATGATATATATATTGTGTGTGTGTAATGATATATATAGTGTGTGTGTGTGTAATGATATATATAGTGTGTGTGTGTGTGTAATGATATATATATAGTGTGTGTGTGTGTAATGATATATAGTGTGTGTGTGTGTAATGATATATATTGTGTGTGTGTGTAATGATATATATATATAGTGTGTGTGTGTAATGATATATATTGTGTGTGTGTGTAATGATATATATATTGTGTGTGTGTAATGATATATATAGTGTGTGTGTGTGTAATGATATATATATATGTGTGTGTGTGTGTAATGATATATATATATTGTGTGTGTGTGTGTAATGATATATATATAGTGTGTGTGTGTAATGATATATATATTGTGTGTGTGTGTGTAATGATATATATATATTGTGTGTGTGTGTGTGTGTAATGATATATATATAGTGTGTGTGTGTGTAATGATATATATATTGTGTGTGTGTGTGTAATGATATATATATAGTGTGTGTGTGTAATGATATATATATAGTGTGTGTGTGTAATGATATATATATAGTGTGTGTGTGTGTAATGATATATATATTGTGTGTGTGTAATGATATATATATTGTGTGTGTGTGTAATGATATATATAGTGTGTGTGTGTGTAATGATATATATATAGTGTGTGTGTGTGTAATGATATATAGTGTGTGTGTGTGTAATGATATATATTGTGTGTGTGTGTAATGATATATATATAGTGTGTGTGTGTAATGATATATATAGTGTGTGTGTGTAATGATATATATAGTGTGTGTGTGTAATGATATATATAGTGTGTGTGTGTGTAATGATATATATATTGTGTGTGTGTGTGTAATGATATATATATATTGTGTGTGTGTGTGTAATGATATATATATAGTGTGTGTGTGTAATGATATATATATTGTGTGTGTGTGTGTAATGATATATATATTGTGTGTGTGTGTGTGTGTAATGATATATATATATTGTGTGTGTGTGTGTAATGATATATATATTGTGTGTGTGTGTGTAATGATATATATATTGTGTGTGCGTGTGTAATGATATATATTGTGTGTGTGTGTGTAATGATATATATATAGTGTGTGTGTGTAATGATATATATATTGATATATATATTGTGTGTGTGTGTAATGAGATATATATTGTGTGTGTGTGTAATGATATATATATTGTGTGTGTGTGTAATGATATATATATTGTGTGTGTGTGTAATGATATATATTGTGTGTGTGTGTAATGATATATATATTGTGTGTGTGTGTAATGATATATATAGTGTGTGTGTGTAATGATATATATATAGTGTGTGTGTGTGTAATGATATATATATAGTGTGTGTGTGTGTGTAATGATATATATATAGTGTGTGTGTGTAATGATATATATATATATATAGTGTGTGTGTGTGTAATGATATATATAGTGTGTGTGTAATGATATATATAGTGTGTGTGTGTGTGTAATGATATATATAGTGTGTGTGTGTGTAATGATATATAGTGTGTGTGTGTGTGTAATGATATATATAGTGTGTGTGTGTGTAATGATATATATATTTTGTGTGTGTGTGTGTGTAATGATAGATATATATTTTGTGTGTGTGTTTGTGTAATGATAGATATATATTTTGTGTGTGTGTGTGTGTAATGATAGATATATATTTTGTGTGTGTGTGTGTGTAATGATAGATATATATATAGTGTGTGTGTGTGTGTGTAATGATAGATATATATATTGTGTGTGTGTGTGTAATGATAGATATATAGTGTGTGTGTGTGTAATGATAGATATATAGTGTGTGTGTGTGTAATGATAGATATATATATAGTGTGTGTGTGTGTGTAATGATAGATATATATATAGTGTGTGTGTGTGTGTAATGATAGATATATATAGTGTGTGTGTGTGTAATGATAGATATATATAGTGTGTGTGTGTGTGTAATGATAGATATATATAGTGTGTGTGTGTGTGTGTAATGATAGATATATATATATAGTGTGTGTGTGTGTAATGATAGATATATATAGTGTGTGTGTGTGTGTAATGATAGATATATATATAGTGTGTGTGTGTGTGTAATGATAGATATATATAGTGTGTGTGTGTGTAATGATAGATAGATATATATAGTGTGTGTGTGTGTGTAATGATAGATATATATATAGTGTGTGTGTGTGTAATGTAATGATATATATATAGTGTGTGTGTGTAATGATAGATATATATATAGTGTGTGTGTGTGTAATGATATAGATATATATAGTGTGTGTGTGTAATGATATAGATATATATAGTGTGTGTGTGTAATGATATAGATATATATAGTGTGTGTGTGTAATGATATAGATATATATAGTGTGTGTGTGTGTGTAATGATATAGATATATATATATAGTGTGTGTGTGTGTGTAATGATATAGATATATAGTGTGTGTGTGTGTGTAATGATATAGATATATATAGTGTGTGTGTGTGTGTAATGATATAGATATATAGTGTGTGTGTGTGTAATGATATAGATATATATAGTGTGTGTGTGTGTAATGATATAGATATATATAGTGTGTGTGTGTGTGTGTGTAATGATATATATATAGTGTTTGTGTGTGTGTAATGATATATATAGTGTGTGTGTGTGTAATGGATATATATAGTGTGTGTGTGTGTAATGATATATATAGTGTGTGTGTGTGTAATGATATATATAGTGTGTGTGTGTGTGTAATATATATAGTGTGTGTGTGTGTGTAATATATATAGTGTGTGTGTGTGTGTAATGATATATATAGTGTGTGTGTGTGTGTAATGATATATATAGTGTGTGTGTGTGTAATGATATATATATATAGTGTGTGTGTGTGTGTAATGATATATATAGTGTGTGTGTAATGATATATATTGTGTGTGTGTGTAATGATATATATATGTGTGTGTGTGTGTGTGTGTAATGATATATATATATAGTGTGTGTGTAATGATATATATAGTGTGTGTGTAATGATATATATAGTGTGTGTGTGTGTGTGTAATGATATATATAGTGTGTGTGTGTGTGTAATGATATATATTGTGTGTGTGTGTGTAATTATATATAGTGTGTGTGTGTAATGATATATATTGTGTGTGTGTAATGATATATATATATTGTGTGTGTGTAATGATATATATATATAGTGTGTGTGTGTAATGATATATATAGTGTGTGTGTGTAATGATATATATATATATAGTGTGTGTGTGTGTAATGATATATATATAGTGTGTGTGTGTAATGATATATATATATAGTGTGTGTGTGTGTAATGATATATAGTGTGTGTGTGTGTAATGATATATATAGTGTGTGTGTGTGTAATGATATATATATATATAGTGTGTGTGTGTGTGTAATGATATATATAGTGTGTGTGTGTGTAATGATATATATATAGTGTGTGTGTGTAATGATATATATAGTGTGTGTGTGTAATGATATATATAGTGTGTGTGTGTGTAATGATATATATAGTGTGTGTGTGTAATGATATATATATAGTGTGTGTGTGTGTAATGATATATATATATAGTGTGTGTGTGTAATGATATATATTGTGTGTGTGTGTGTGTAATGATATATATATAGTGTGTGTGTGTAATGATATATATATTGTGTGTGTGCGTAATGATATATATATTGTGTGTGTGTAATGAGATATATATTGTGTGTGTGTGTAATGATATATATATATAGTGTGTGTGTGTAATGATATATATTGTGTGTGTGTGTAATGATATATATATATATATTGTGTGTGTGTGTAATGATATATATTGTGTGTGTGTGTGTAATGATATATATAGTGTGTGTGTGTAATGATATATATATAGTGTGTGTGTGTGTAATGATATATATATAGTGTGTGTGTGTGTAATGATATATATAGTGTGTGTGTGTGTAATGATATATATAGTGTGTGTGTGTGTAATGATATATATAGTGTGTGTGTGTGGGTAATGATATATATATAGTGTGTGTGTGTAATGATATATATAGTGTGTGTGTGTAATGATATATATAGTGTGTGTGTGTGTGTAATGATATATATATAGTGTGTGTGTGTAATGATATATATATAGTGTGTGTGTGTGTAATGATATATATAGTGTGTGTGTAATGATATATATAGTGTGTGTGTGTGTGTGTAATGATATATATATAGTGTGTGTGTGTGTAATGATATATAGTGTGTGTGTGTGTGTGTAATGATATATATAGTGTGTGTGTGTGTAATGATATATATATATATTTTGTGTGTGTGTGTGTGTAATGATAGATATATATTTTGTGTGTGTGTTTGTGTAATGATAGATATATATTTTGTGTGTGTGTGTGTGTGTAATGATAGATATATATTTTGTGTGTGTGTGTGTGTAATGATAGATATATATATATAGTGTGTGTGTGTGTGTGTAATGATAGATATATATATTGTGTGTGTGTGTGTAATGATAGATATATAGTGTGTGTGTGTGTAATGATAGATATATAGTGTGTGTGTGTGTAATGATAGATATATATATAGTGTGTGTGTGTGTGTAATGATAGATATATATATAGTGTGTGTGTGTGTGTAATGATAGATATATATAGTGTGTGTGTGTGTGTAATGATAGATATATAGTGTGTGTGTGTGTGTGTAATGATAGATATATATAGTGTGTGTGTGTGTGTAATGATAGATATATATATATAGTGTGTGTGTGTGTAATGATAGATATATATAGTGTGTGTGTGTAATGATAGATATATATAGTGTGTGTGTGTGTGTAATGATAGATATATATAGTGTGTGTGTGTGTGTGTAATGATAGATAGATATATATAGTGTGTGTGTGTGTGTGTAATGATAGATATATATATAGTGTGTGTGTGTGTAATGATATAGATATATATAGTGTGTGTGTGTGTGTAATGATATAGATATATATAGTGTGTGTGTGTAATGATATAGATATATATAGTGTGTGTGTGTAATGATATAGATATATATAGTGTGTGTGTGTGTAATGATATAGATATATATAGTGTGTGTGTGTGTAATGATATAGATATATAGTGTGTGTGTGTGTGTAATGATATAGATATATATAGTGTGTGTGTGTGTGTAATGATATAGATATATATAGTGTGTGTGTGTGTAATGATATAGATATATATAGTGTGTGTGTGTGTAATGATATAGATATATATAGTGTGTGTGTGTGTGTGTAATGATATATATATAGTGTTTGTGTGTGTGTAATGATATATATAGTGTGTGTGTGTGTGTAATGATATATATAGTGTGTGTGTGTGTAATGATATATATAGTGTGTGTGTGTGTAATGATATATATAGTGTGTGTGTGTAATATATATAGTGTGTGTGTGTGTGTAATATATATAGTGTGTGTGTGTGTAATGATATATATAGTGTGTGTGTGTGTGTAATGATATATAGTGTGTGTGTGTGTAATGATATATATAGTGTGTGTGTGTGTGTAATGATATATATAGTGTGTGTGTAATGATATATATTGTGTGTGTGTGTAATGATATATATATAGTGTGTGTGTGTGTGTGTAATGATATATATATATATAGTGTGTGTGTAATGATATATATAGTGTGTGTGTAATGATATATATAGTGTGTGTGTGTGTGTAATGATATATATAGTGTGTGTGTGTGTGTAATGATATATATTGTGTGTGTGTGTAATTATATATAGTGTGTGTGTGTAATGATATATATTGTGTGTGTGTAATGATATATATATATATTGTGTGTGTGTAATGATATATATATATAGTGTGTGTGTGTAATGATATATATAGTGTGTGTGTGTAATGATATATATATAGTGTGTGTGTGTGTAATGATATATATATATAGTGTGTGTGTGTAATGATATATATATAGTGTGTGTGTGTGTAATGATATATAGTGTGTGTGTGTGTAATGATATATATAGTGTGTGTGTGTGTAATGATATATATATAGTGTGTGTGTGTGTGTAATGATATATATAGTGTGTGTGTGTGTAATGATATATATAGTGTGTGTGTGTAATGATATATATAGTGTGTGTGTGTGTAATGATATATATAGTGTGTGTGTGTGTAATGATATATATAGTGTGTGTGTGTAATGATATATATATATATAGTGTGTGTGTGTGTAATGATATATATATAGTGTGTGTGTGTAATGATATATATTGTGTGTGTGTGTGTAATGATATATATAGTGTGTGTGTGTAATGATATATATATAGTGTGTGTGTGTGTGTAATGATATATAGTGTGTGTGTAATGATATATATAGTGTGTGTGTGTAATGATATATATATAGTGTGTGTGTGTGTGTAATGATATATAGTGTGTGTGTGTGTGTGTAATGATATATATATATAGTGTGTGTGTAATGATATATATAGTGTGTGTGTAATGATATATATAGTGTGTGTGTGTGTGTAATGATATATATAGTGTGTGTGTGTGTGTAATGATATATATTGTGTGTGTGTGTAATTATATATAGTGTGTGTGTGTAATGATATATATTGTGTGTGTGTAATGATATATATATATTGTGTGTGTGTAATGAATATATATATATAGTGTGTGTGTGTAATGATATATATAGTGTGTGTGTGTAATGATATATATATAGTGTGTGTGTGTGTAATGATATATATATATAGTGTGTGTGTGTAATGATATATATATAGTGTGTGTGTGTGTAATGATATATAGTGTGTGTGTGTGTAATGATATATATAGTGTGTGTGTGTGTAATGATATATATATAGTGTGTGTGTGTGTGTAATGATATATATAGTGTGTGTGTGTGTAATGATATATATAGTGTGTGTGTGTAATGATATATATAGTGTGTGTGTGTAATGATATATATAGTGTGTGTGTGTGTAATGATATATATAGTGTGTGTGTGTAATGATATATATATAGTGTGTGTGTGTGTAATGATATATATATAGTGTGTGTGTGTAATGATATATATTGTGTGTGTGTGTGTAATGATATATATAGTGTGTGTGTGTAATGATATATATATAGTGTGTGTGTGTGTGTAATGATATATAGTGTGTGTGTAATGATATATATAGTGTGTGTGTGTAATGATATATATATAGTGTGTGTGTGTAATGATATATAGTGTGTGTGTGTGTGTGTAATGATATATAGTGTGTGTGTGTGTAATGATATATATAGTGTGTGTGTGTAATGATATATATATAGTGTGTGTGTGTGTAATGATATATAGTGTGTGTGTGTAATGATATATATAGTGTGTGTGTGTAATGATATATAGTGTGTGTGTGTAATGATATATAGTGTGTGTGTGGAATGATATATAGTGTGTGTGTGTGTGTGGAATGATATATAGTGTGTGTGTGTGGAATGATATATATAGTGTGTGTGGAACGATGGAAATAAAAGTGACGGTGGAAGAAAGGCGATTGTCGTCCGAGTGAATCCAAGGCACTACACACACATACAAGCATTTGTTAAATTAATCGTTTATAAACATGGGAGGTAGGGGGGAGGGGGCTGGCTTTCATTTCCCTGCCCGAGTCAAAGGCACAGATGTACAAAAATGACACATTAACCACTGCACCGCTTGCGGAAGCACAAAACGCGATTACAAAGCGTGCGGAAGCGGGCTGGTCATGCATGGCTCTTTAGGACCGACTGTGCCGGACAGTGCGCCCATAAGGGGGCTTTTTGCCAGAACGCTGCACACCTGCACCTGCACCGCCTCGGTCTCTTCTCGAGCTGCATGATGTCTTCCGAGGACGGGGTACCAGTCTCCATCGACACAACCGCACCGTTCAGGTCCTGCGCCGGATCACAACGGGCTAAGGTTGACATCTGTGTTCGGCAGGACCCCCCCCCACCGCACCTGCCCTCGTGCTTGCCCAAAGTGCATAATTAATTATTAACTCGCTCGCTCACGCCGTAGAAACACCATTGCAGAAAAAACACCCAACAATAACACATTTAAATTCAGGGGAGCGAGGTGGCTGAGAAGTGAGAGCATGGAACCAGAACTGCCGAAATCCTGGATTTGAATCCAAGCAACCACCCAGATTTAAATTGGGTTTTGGAGTGGAATGAGTTGATGGTCTCAGCTCAGTCACCCATTGAACGCACCCAAATAACATTTAATGTAACACTTAATTTGGCTAAATTCCAGCTTTGAGAATAAAAAATCAGTTTCACTGTCATCATACACAAACCAATCTCGCAGAAAAGTGCACGGATTTTGCACATTCTTTTCCATGTTCTTTGTGATCCAAGTGTTATGCCAGGCAATATGCACAGAATATAATTGTTTTGTAGACACTCATCTCTAGTTCATTATTTTGATCCCTTTTCACCTTCAATAATTGCCCTTGATACACACTTAGATTTCCCAGATGTCTCCCTCTAATATTTCTCCAGTTTAAATAAAAGATTGATCCAGTTTAAACAGCGACTTTGATTCAATGATTATTTCCTCTTGTTCAGTGAACTTTTTTCATGGCTTTTGTTTTGCTCATTTATCTTTCGCCCCACTTTGCAGCCTTCTTTGGTATTTCTTCAATAATTTCCTGTATTACTTTACTTTTGGTTGTTATAATGACGATGTCATTAGGGAATCTGAGATGGCTATTTTTTCTACAATTTATCAAATCTAATTTTCAGAAAATGTGTGAGTGGATTTGTGAATAGCCTTGTTTGACTAACCTTCCACTATGAATTTTGTTACTTCCTTCATCAAAATATCAGTGTAGGTTGTTAATATTTTGTACATTGTTTTTATTTCCAAACATTTGTTATATTTAATGTAGGCCTTGATTCGAGAACTTAAATGAGTATCAATTTTCATTGCGTCAAGTACTTCTTTCAGTCTACAAAGGCCAAGCACAATGGTAAATGATATTCATTAATTTTCAATTTAAAATCTAACATATACATAGGTTTTATAATTTTGCTCCAATATCTGGTCCCGCTTCTTTGATGGTGTCTACAGTTATACCATGGTTTGCTGCTTTGCAAGACCATGAGATATAGCCATGGCTTGGAAAGGCCTTAATTCAGCAGTGGATAGATCGTGTCTGTGGATGATTGAACAAGGTAGCAACAATGCTTCGCAGAGACAGAATCATAAAACCAGGAAATCGTAACACATGACCCAGCGGGAAGCACATTCGCCACTCGTTACAGAGGTTCACGGTTCGAATCCGTCGGCCGCCCTCGTTATTACTGCGGTGTGCATCAACCATAAAAATAAGTGCCATCGACTTCAGAGTGGACGTAAAAAGAATCCTTGACATTATTCGCAAGAATGTGTGCCGGCATTCAAAGGGGTCAAATGATTACATTTACCAAAAGATTTCTCACTGGGATTATACGTAGCAATCTTCACTTCCTAGCGGGGAAAAGTTGGTTAGACCCTCCTGAAAACAAGTCATGAGACTCCATGAGGTTTCCTTCGGTAATCAGGCCTAGTAAAAAGCCAAATGAAACTCAATGTATAAATAAATAAACACTTTAACTCTTCCAACAAATTATACCTGAGGATTCGATTTGGCGAGAATTTATATCTTGTACCAGACTTCTTCCCTCTCTTTAAACTTCATTTTCTCTCTGCAAAACCACAAATGTTAAATGTTAACAGTAACAGGAAAATGCACAGTCCTTGCTACTCAGCCTTTACATTTTTTATGTTTTACAAGAGACGCATGATCCTGCTTGGCCTGTCGAGTTTATAGTTTTAGACAATGGTTATTACGAATATGTAGTGATGGTAGCATCACTACTGTGTACACACGCACAAGCGTGACGTCACTATGTGGGGGAGCGTCATGACCACTCGGGTCTACACACACGCATGACGTCATCCCGGCTGGAGGCGGGAATGACGTCAGGGCCAGTGCTGGCCTCGGGAGGCCACGAGGGTGGTGAGGCCATGGCACTCTGTGACCCCGGCTGGACACGTGACTGGACCCCAGTGGGGGCCGGGGGCCTAGGGGGCACCTTGGAGGGCACGTGGACAGCAGGGGGGCTTCGAGAGGGTTCTCGAAGGGAGGTGTGGCCGGGGCGGGGCCCGGGCACGCCGAGGCCCATATAAGCAGCCGCCTCACGAGGTTCGAGGCTGCCCGTATCAAGAACGAAGATGCATCGTGAAGATGCCAAGAAGAGTCAAGCATCCAGTCAGTGGACCTGGCAGTAGCCCACCTGGCTGGGTCACGCTAGAGTATTTGAGAAGTATGTGTTAGCTAGAGTAGGTCGGTGGTCACCACCTTATGTGCAGTGTTATATTACTTACCGTTCTAATAAATCAGCGTTGCCTCCCAAGGAGTCGTGTGTGCACCTAATTCGAACCCACTACAAATATATAAGGTAGTACTGTATTTAAAGTCACGTGTCAATCCACTGCTGGATGAGGGTCTCCACACTGCGGGCCGTGAGGTTATTGACCATACTTCACCACGCTAGTCAAGGTGGCGTTGCATAGATGAGTGCAAAGAAAGTACAATTGATTTTGCTGCACTGCCCTCTGCTGCCCACAACAGCAGCCTGGAAAGAGCCAACACTAACAAACATAATACTGTAAAAATATTTTAAAATCACCCCATCACAGAGATGAAAAAAAACATGACTACATATCACTGTGACCTGTTATATTTACTGTGAATCATCAAATAATAAATTGTTTAAATCCACGCCTATACAGGCCACCATACTTCAATAGTGATTACCGTTGGTAGGGCTATTTTAATACACACAATGGACAGGAAGGACAAGATCAAAGGGCTCTCATAATCCACATGCAGAGTGTACGTTGCCTCATTAATCCCCACACCCCCCACTTTGCGCAAGAGCGTAGAGTGTGGTTACCACATCTACGCCTCTATAAGGAAACAGGTGGACTTCACAAATTTGGTTGTCGCCTGATGAAGCTGGTTGTAATTACTGGCGAAACATCGTACTCAGATTGTCAATGTTGTGGCTTCGCTCTCCATCACACCGATGTGCTGTACTAGTGACCAATTTACATGTTCTGTTTACGTGACAACCCTTACTAGTTGGCTGTGTCGGGTGGTGGCGGGTTTTAACGACACATTTATATATTTAAGCGAACTAACCCAAAATACCTCTATTATGGATGTAATTTATCTTGCATTTTAATTCCATGAGCAAAGTTGCAAATTAAGCAAATATTGTCGAGACGATCATTGGTTGAACTTTGATCAAGTGAGCTGTTCTAATTGTGCACATTTCCATCAATGTTGCTTATAATATTTGGTTATCTGTAATATTTGGTTAGAGGTTATATAAGAGATGGCCTGCCCGCATGTTTGGTGGACAATGGGTGCATGCGGAGATGGTGTGGATTTCGTCTTCATCGGCGGCAGCCCCTTGGGGTTCGAGGATGACACCCATCAGATCTTGAGGTGGCTGAGGAGTCCAATTCACGATCTGCAGATCTTTGAGCTTTGGGGTCACGTGGTCCAAGATAGAAGTGGGAGCCACAATGCTGGGTTAGCTTCCTTTTCTGTTGTTATTTGGCAGCGATTCGGCATCAAGACGTTGGGTCTCAGTGGGCCGTCGCCTGGTGGATGCAGCAGCGCCACCCAAGGTGGGCGGCAGCCTACTCCGTCGAATCTCGAAGCCTGATGTTTCTGTACTTCAGGGAGGACTTGAGGGTGTCCTTGAACTGCTTACTTTGTCCTCCCCTCGTCCGCTGCCCATTAGAGAGCTGGGAGAAAAGGATCTGGTGGGGAAGGCAGTTCTCAGGTACGCGGAAGCAGTGGCCAGTCCATCAGAGTTGTTTTTTTAGAAGTATTGCTTCAATGCTGGTGGTGTCAGCATGGAGGACACTTGCACTTGATCCCCTGGATTTGATGGAGGCAGTGCTGTTGGAAACGCTCAAGCGCAATGACATGGCACCAATACATAGACAACATACCGGCAAGACTTAAAATCCTAGCATACCATCTTTAAAACTATCACATCTACACAAACACAGAGTCTACACAACATGTAGCTTCAGATAATTTCGGTGCAACAAAAAACAGATGGTTACTCATGACAGCCACATGGTAGACTATGTTGGGACAAACAAAACCTTTCCGTTAACGCTCATCAGAATATTTATTTATACAGCAGGAATCCGATGAGCTATAAACCTCTTTTTCACAGATGTCCACTCGGGGCAGGTGAGAATAATACAACACATAACACAAAAACTTGACAGTGAAAAGTATAGCAAATATATACAAATAATACTAAACTATGTTTTATCCTACCAGGTAAAGCATACTGAGCTATGAGCCTCTCATTCAGAAGCAACCTGGCAACAAATGATAGCTTAATAAACTGGTTTATCTTATAGAAATTTATTACAGCAAAATAATCAATAATCTAAACAAATGTTTGTGAAAGTTATCCCATCATATCAGATGTTTATTAATGTCCTTCCTTTTGAGAAACCTAGACCATTATCGCTCACTAGGTGGGTTAGGATTGAAAACTAGCTACAGGCAGTCCCCGGATTATAGGGATGAAACTACAGTAATTAAAGAAAACGGTACGGGAGGCACAACTATTTCCGGCTATGGGATTTTATCTAGATTTGGGGGAAATTGTTGAGTTTCCGACATACGGAAAATTCAGGTTGCGGATCTTCCTCGGGAACCTAACGCTTCCGTAACCCGGGGATTGCCTGTAAGGAGGGAGCATCTGATATCAGTCTAAATCTCTAAGTCTCCAATGTGTCTGCTAAGGTGCGCGTGTGTGTGGGGAGCGGTAGTGTAGCGGTTAGCGCGCTGCGCTATGAACCTGGCGACCCGGGTTCGATTCCCGCTCACGGCCAACACCAGTGACGATTATCTGAACCGGTCCCAGGCCTCCCCTAGGTCGACTCAGCCTCAAATGAGTACCTGGTGCGGTGTGTAAACATTGCCACTAGGGAGACAAAGGCGGTCGGGCGTGGTGCTGGCCACCCACCCCCTCGTGTACCGTTCCGGCCTTCATAGGTGCTCGCTAACAGCACTTGCCCCTACAGTCTGTTAAGGCTATATGGGGGATCTTTGTCTTTGTGTGTGTGTATGCAGTGTGTCTCCGGCTCGTCTTCTTTCTTCCTTGAGTGTCCTTTGTGTAGTCCGAGCACTTCGGAGCTCTCTTTGTGTTCTTGATGCCACCCAGTTTGAAGACTGAGAGTCCTCGATGTCCACTGGGATGGCATTCTACTCTGGTGACCTACACATAGCACACATCATCACCATCACAATTATTCCACTGGCCAACAGGACACCACAGAAAACTGCCTGTCATTGAAACTACCTAGAGAAATGAATTGCACCGAAAATGGCTGATAACTCACGTGGTAACCACCTTCAAAATATAATTGTGGGCCGAGTAAGAATGCGTACAACACTGTCAGACAACACTGTTTGACTTAGGGTAAATTCTCCAGTTTGAGGTTTTATGGTTTGTGAAAATACATCATGAGTACAACTTACCGCATATAGAAGAGGATGTAGGCCTGGTCTTGAAACACTTCTGACTTTGCGACTGGCTCCACGTCAGCATCGTCCATTCTGAACCAGCTGCCATTGCTGACCTGAAGGAAAAAATACATGTACACTTAATTACGATCATTACCCAATTGCACCTGACTCATTTCAAAGCCACCCATAGTGAGAGATCATGAAAGTGGAATATTATATGGAAGTTAACACGTGTACTCATATGCTTCGTGTGTGTGTATGTATTATCATAGAGGGAAACAGTAGCGTAGCGGTTAGCACATTGCACTACGAACCCGGCAACCAGAGGTCAATTCCCGCTTACGACGTAACACCAGTGACGATTATCTCAACTGGTCGTGGGCCTCGTTCCCTCGGTCCACTCAGCCTCAAATGAACACATGGTGCAATATGTAAAAATTACCACTCAGGGGACAAAGGCGGCCGGGTGTAGTGCTGGCCACCCACCCCCGCGTGTGTCATTCTGGCTTTGACAGGTGCTCATGAACAGCACTTGCCCCAACAGTCGGGTAAGGCTATATGGGGGATATTTGTTTTTTTGTTTATCATGCAGAACATCACCTTGTTGTACGAGTAGTAGTGGCCGCTATTGGTGGTGGTCCCGTGGTGCACAATCACCGAGTAGAGTGAATAAAGTTGTGACTCTTGCACAACCTGACTGGACATGAACGGCCGTATGTCGAGTTTTTCAGGGAAGAGGAACTCCTACAAGGGATGAGGGAGGAGACAGTGATGGGCCAAGCATTAAAAGAGAGGAAAATAGGGAGCTGGCTAAGCAGGGGCAGAAGAAGGGAGCAAATTAACGTATTGGCGGTACACTGGTGCACCGTATATATAAAAAACTAAAATCACATTTTTCACGATGATATATTTTCCAGCGATTCCCAACCCATTTCAGGAAATTTTGTGGGGCTGCGTCAAAATAATTTATCGTGATCTCAAAGCAGTCGGAAGATGAGTGTCGGTTCACATTTTGATGTTCTACTGTTTTATGAGGACCGGTGTGTCATGCTGCACCGGTGTACCGCCAATACGTCCAAATGACAAAAAACGTTGAATACAAAATATATCTGAATATCAGTTTGCATTCTGTGCAGGAAGTAAAATTCACCCTGTCGATTTTGTGCCCAAACTCATCGTATCGCTTAATGGTGACGATAAGCACATTGGGCACCACGTGCAGGCTCACTCTCTTTGTTGATTTCCCCACGCGTGAGCACCTGTTCGCCAGACAATAGCAACGTTAGTTTACGGACGAGGTGCGTGTTTGATCACACACTGTATAAATGGGGATATACACGAACGTTTAAAGGTGCACGATGGAAGATTGCATACTCACATTCCACATCTGTATTCTGAAAGATTCTCGGTCTTTGTGAATTCATACAAAGCCTTCACCAGATCCAGGGATTTCTGTCAAAAGCCAAGAAAGCACAATCATGGAAAATTATTACTTTGAATAGAAATTCAGAAAATAATGAGCTAAGTGGCTCTCTGCAGTCAACTGGTTGTGGTACATAAATATAATGAATGACAAAAAAAATCGACATCAGGCTGCAGCCTTCCCAATTCTTACGTTGATATTAAGAGAGATGTCAAGGCAAGAGTCCAACGTGTCTGAGATGCTGAAGCACTGCGTGCACTCAACTGTGAAAACACATAATATGAAAACATACAATATTACTGCTGCACATTGCATAATCATAATCAAAAGTATTCACACGTTAACTGCCTAATATCATGAAAATGTTCAAATACCACCAACCCAGATGCGACTATAATTGTTATTTAAAAACATATTTGGTGAAAGCTGCAATGGCTACTAAATACATTTATTGTTGATACTGTGTTGGCAGTGGTGCCCTAACATAAATCACAGGTACTCAACACATTCGTCAATAGCACTGCCTTACAAGGAAAAATATGCAATTGGTGACATTTTCAGGAGTGATCTTTATTCATAGCACAGAAGCCAGAAACATAGGGTGGGCTACGAGTTGGATACTGCACTGTACACCACGTGGCCTGATGAGAAATTACATTTGGCGTACAGAAACCTTTGATAAACTCTTGCGTAATAAGCATGTGAAATCTATTTCCGTATTCGGCATCTTTTCTCACTTGTGTAGTCAATGATGATCGGGATGGTCTGCTAATAATACAACTTTCTATTAACGATGAAATACCGGCAACTACAAAACACCGCTCACTGCCACGCGCACGATGGCTCCGCCCTCTGTCCAAAATAGCTCTGCCCCTTTTTACCCTGAGGACCTCGTCTAAATTGTCACATGAATTATGACATAAACTAATTTGTATTCAATGTTAAAGTTTAAAATGTTGCTGGCAGATTGCATGTTGGGTAGCCTCGTCGCAGCGTGGTCAAAGAAATGAGTATTAGCACAATCCAGTTAATGATGTTCGTATATTGCATTATATTTGTATTATTTTATTGTTTCCCTTCTACGTGGTGACTTCACCGAAAGAACCAAGAATATGAATCCCTGCAGTCACGAAAGCTTTAAATCAAAAGATGTTCGTATAGTTGATGCAACCCCTTTTTAACCTAGAGAACTCCACAGGAATGGGAGTAGAGTGAATGATATAACTTGTAAACAATGAAAGAGAAACGGGAAAGGGAATGCATATTTTGTGCATGTGTGCTTATGTCCTTGTGTACGTGTTTTTTTTACATCTACAGAGAATATAAGGTTGCATTCGAGAGCTTGCATAGCCCAGTATGGATTGTGAAATTGGGTGAAATCACTACTTAAAGGGTGGATGTTTCCAAAAGGAGCACAGGTACCTACCTCTCGATTTCAGGTACCCCCTGAAGATCTGGTGGATCAATGTTGGGGTCTCCATGTCAATATTCAGCCTGGAAAAACACGCAATGAAACACACAGACAGCAACTCCAGAGGCAATGTCTTTACGAGATGAACACTCGGGAGAGTTACATGTTTTTCCCTCCTAGTATTAACTCGCTGAAGTGGCAATGTCTTAACTACCTCGCCAGCTATACAGGTCATGGGTTTGATCCCAATGCTGACGCCTGTAAATTTGCAGTTTGCATTTACTCCCTGTGGTTGCGTGTATTTTTTTTTTATACGAGCCCACCCATTTTTCACTCCATATTTAGAAACATGCATTTAGTGTTTGTTAAATAATAATTAAAATAAAGTGAATACAAATATGAATAATAAAATATACAATTAAAAAACACAAAAAATCCCACTAATGTAGACTGGTTCTTAATCGGAGTGAGCGTACTGGCAGTCTATAATGTAGACTGTAGCCTAGTTCTTAACCTCGGTGAGCGTACTGGCTGTCTATAATGTAGACTGTAGCCTGGTTTTTAAGCTTGGTGAGCGTATTGGCAGTCTATAATGTAGACTGTAGCCTGGTTATCCTGAGAACAAATATTTTTTTCTGAACAATCCAGGCATCCATGTGCTGGTATTGTGCAACTATTTATGGAGTTTGCTGGGGCATGCAGTACTTACTGGCTTTGGTTGAAGAGGCAGGATTGGTGCAGCGTATCTATCACGTAACTCAGAAAGACATGCGCATCTTCCTGCCTGCCAAAACACAGGTCCTCGCCGATGTCTGTGTGGAAATGGACAGAGGTCACAGATGATGTGGTCACACAGTTGTGGCACAGTATATAGCTTATGAAGTCCCTCATCAACTAAATCGGAAGATTTGTGGGTTAATCACAGAACTGGGTGTGGCTGGCAGTGTTTAGAACGAGCATCAAGAGAGTAATGCAGGACCGGAAGAACATCCGATGCATTGGAGTTGTAAAATCAGTGCTGACCAAAACGAGTAATTTTCTGTTCGATATTGTATACAAAAACTGATTCAAACTGCCCTTTCAGGAGATCTTGAGATGACCGATGTTTCAACAACAAAGACACTTGGGAATTGTGCTGGAACTTACTTTTGAAATTGAGAACTATGTCGATGGGATCGATGGCCATGCCCCGATTCATGAAGGTGTTGAAGACGTGTTTCTCCAACAGACACATCATGCAAAACTCAGTCTGTTTGCCTGTGAAGAGGGGCAGGGGTGACACACAGTGAAAATACAAACCAATCGCACAAATTGCCCAGCCGCGCACAGCCAGGTAATCTACACAACACTCGATTGTAGCTCGTCTCGAATGCAAAATATCTTGGGAGAACTCACAGGTCCATGAGTGATCGCTGTAAAGCAAAAAGTTTGCCAGCGGCGCCGTGTACGTGAGGCCCTGCAGGCTGGCATTCACGAAACACGTATTCCCGAGGTTGTTGAGCCCAGCACCCTCATGTAGATCCTCCTGCCACTTGAGAACTAAGTTGTCTGTCGCAGGTGTTGTGAATTCTAAAGATGGAATGCTGTCCTCATCTGCACACATGACATGATGGAAACACATCATTAACGTTCACAGCACTTTTATTATAACTCACAGCACTACTGAAGGGAATGGTTTACAAATTGGGTGTCTTAGCCTGTACCCGTGCTGGCATTTTTTTTGTGGTGCTGTTAGGTAGACACAATCCTCTTCACCAGCTGGCGAGATGCAAATGTATTAAATGTTTTTGAAGTGTTCAGCACTAGTAATCAGAATTGCCTGAAGAGCATCTTCAGCCTGTAAGTTTTACATCGACAGCAATGGCTAGACAACCACAGCAGCGTGACGAGATAAAGTGTACGTATGTGTGCACGTTGAACTTCTTTCACACCGTGCGTCGCCATCCATACTAATCGGAGGGACGGGGTCACGCCAGCAAACACTTACCTCCCGCATTAGGTTTGTGCAGCCCAGTATGGCTGGACTCGGTCACAAAAGACACGGCGGATGGAACGGTGCTGTGTTGGATCTCCAGCCCCTTGTCATCTGCTGCTGACACCGCCGGGGGTGATGTGGATGCCTCATCCTTGACGACGATGCTGGAGATGGTGTCCGCTTCTGCCTGTTGAATACTCTTGGCCTCCTGCTACGGCAGCAGTAAAAGCAGCCTTAAGTCACGGACACGCATCGCCACTACACTGCAGCATTGCTCAAACTGCTAAGTGCGGATTCTTATTTCAAACAACATGGCAAGCCAATCTAATAATGGAGACTCTGCTTTTAGATACCAGGATCTATCTTTGTTTCCAAAGAAGTTGGACAAAAACATACTCTATGTCTAAATTCTCCTTAGTGATATTCTGAAGACGTTACATTAAAAAGATGCATGTGATATCACTTGAGCGCAAATACAGACCCATATGGACACACATTCCCATACGGGTATACATCCCTTCATACGCCCTCCCCATTCTTGCAGTGCGTGAAATTGGAAATCATGCATATTTTAAATACTCAAATGGCTTAATGTGCTATTCATGCAACGGTTAGCAATCTGGTGTTATCGTACGGAATTTGGTGCCACAATTTCCTGGCATGTCAGTAGAAATACATCCTTCCCACCTTTATTCACCCTGCAGTATAAATAGGGACACCACAGGTAGTCGATGGACAAGCCATGTGTGTTGTGGGGTCAGGTGTGGGTGCTCCCACATTTTCCAAGATGTTTGGTGGGTGTAGAAGGTGAGTTTCCTCTCGTGCAAACCCAACCGCGAGCAATCGTATGATCAAACAATTTCAAGGCTGCACCTTTACGTGTGGACTGGTCTTCTTTGCAAGTTTTGCAACGTAAACTTTAATTTTTTACCTTAATTTTATCAATACTGATCTATACTACAGGTTTTCTTCTTTTTAGATCGTGTAAATATATAAATGTTTCGTTAAACCGGCCACAATCCGACACAGCCAATTTGTAAGGTTTACCACTTAAACAGATCGTGCCAATTCGTTACGAGTACAGCACACCGGTGTGTTGGAGAGCCAAGCCACAACATTTACAATCCGAGTACGACGTTTCGCCAGTAATCTAACCCAAAAGAAAGGACAAAACGGTATTATGGATGATTTTGGTCACGAAAGCATACGTGATAATTGAATTTTGCCTAATCACCTACTGTGATTTATCCTCCCTCTTTGCTGCTCCTACAGCCTCCCTTACCTTAGTCAGATGATCTGCATTGCTTTCATCAGATGATGTCTCCTCCTCGTCCTTCCCCGCACCTCCGAGCAGCACGTTTGCCTAGGTACGGTGCGAAAGAAGTTCAACATGCATCACGAGTTTAAACTGGTGTTGCAGCTTTCAAAAGACTCGAAAGAGGGCTGCCTTTTTTATCCTCACTTTCTGACTCAAACTGTTGTTGAAGCTTTCAACAACGTGAGCCTGCTTTATGTCGGCTTTAGCGTCACACTGTGGGAAGATTATATGACTTGGCTCAACGTAGTTTTTTTGGTAGTTAGTACGATTCTAGATTTAAAGCTTTCGTGACTGCTAGGATCCATACTCTTTGGTTCTATTGGGTAAAGTCACGTAGGTGAAAATAAAATAACAAAAATTCACGACGTTTCGGCCACAACACAAGCGGCCTTCACCTGATGAACACAAGCGGCCTTCACCTGATGAAGGCCGCTTGTGTTGTGGCCGAAACGTCGTGATTTTTTGTTATTTTATTTTCACCTACGTGACTTTACCCAATAGAACCAAAGAGTATAGTTAGTACGAGTTTATAATTAATGTAGTGCTTCAGGCTTACCCTGTCCATATATAGGTAAACCAAATCAACGTCTGAACTGATATTTTTCGTTCTCCAAATAACAAAGACATTGTTATTGAATGTTTCTAGTTATTAGCAGACTCTGTTAGATGTACCCAGTCACCCGCTGTGATTTATCCTCCCTCTTTGCTGCTCCTACAGCCTCCCTTACCTTAGTCAGATGATCTGCATTGCTTTCTTCAGATGATGATGTCTCCTCACCGTCCTTCCCCGCACCTCCGAGCAACACATTTGCCTAGGTACGGTGCAAAAGAAGTTCAACATGCATCACGACTTTAAACTGGTGTTGCAGCTTTCAAAAGACTCGAAAGGGGGCTGCCGTTTTTTTCCTCACTTTCTGACTCAAACTGTTGAAGCTTTCAACAACGTGAGCCTGAAATTTTGATTTAAAGCTATCGTGACTGCAGTAACGATAAACTGCCAAATCGTTGCGCGTGGCGCCAACGGTTTTTTAAATAAATAAATAAATGGATAAAATTCACCGTTTTTAAATAAATTCATGCAAACCAACACACCTGAAGACGACCGTTTGTGTTATGGTCGAAACGTCGTGATAATTTTTATTGCTTTATATATATTTTTTATTATTTTGTTGTTTCCCTTCAACGTGACTTTACCGAAAGAACTAAGACCGTGAGCCTGCTTTATGTCGGCTTTAGCGTCATACTCTGTGGGAAGATTATCACTTGGCTCAGCGTAGTTTTTAGGTAGTTAGTACGACTTTTAAATTAATGTAGTGCTTCAGGCGTACCCTGTCCATATATATAGGTAAACCAAATGAACCTCTGAATTGATATTTTTCGTTCTCCAAATAACAAAGAAATTGTTATTGAATGTTTCTAGTTATTAGCAGACTCTGTTAGATGTACCCAGTCACCCGCTGTGATTTATCCTCCCTCTTTGTTGCTCCTACAGCCTCCCTTACCTTAGTCAGATGATCTGCATTGCTTTCATCAGATGATGATGTCTCCTCACCGTCCTTCCCCGCATCTCCGATCAGCACGTTTGCCTAGGTACGGTGCGAAAGATGTTCAACATGCATCACGACTTTAAACTGGTGTTGCAGCTTTCAAAAGACTCGAAAGAGGACTGCATCTTTTTTAATCTGATTCAACGAATCTGACTTCTGTCCATCAGATGATGATGATGTCTCCTCACTTTCAGTCTCAAACTGTTGTTGAGGCTTTCAACAACGTGAGCCTGCTTTATGTCGGCTTTAGCGTCACACTCTGTTGTAGTGCTTCAGGCGTACCCTGTCCATATATAGGTAAACCAAATGAACCTCTTAACTGCAATGTTTCGTTCTCCAAATAAAAACGAATTATTGAATGTTTCTAGTTATTAGCACAGACTCTGTTAGATGTGCCCAGTCACCCGCTGTGAGTCATCTCCCTCTCTGCAGCAGATCTTACTGCCCTTACCTTAGTCAGATCATTTTCCTTGTGTCCAACGATTGATGCCTCCTGACTCGTTGACGTTAAACTGGTGTTGCAGCTCTGAAAAACGCTCTCACTGGAACGGCTGCTCACCAGACTCGAAAGAGGGCTGCCCTTGCGAACCGTAGCAGGACTGCCCAGCGAGGTCCCAGCATAGGTGTCCTCATCATCAGAACTGCTTCGGCAACAGCAGCATAGCTTTTTGAAAAACGTTCTGAATAATTTCTTTACACCTTTCTTCATGGTGGCCATGCCACCAATGTGCCAGAGCACCGAAACTTTCCAAAATTTTTTATCACGAGAACGCCAGAGGGCAAGTGAAGACACCTCTGCTTCCCAAGAAATCCGAAGAGCCTGTAGGATGTGACGTCACACGCCGGACTGCAGTGACGTTACAATACGACACCTTATGAGGAGTGTCACTTGACGTCACGCGCCGGACTGCAGTGACGTTTCAATAAGACACCTTATGACAAGTGTCACATGACGTCACAGACTCCCGACTACACCGACGCCACACAACTGCATTTTTAATCTTAGTTCTTTCGGTAAAGTCACGTAGAAGGGAAACAATAAAATAATAAAAACATAAAACAATACAATTCTCACGACGTTTCCACTGCAACACAAGCAATCATCATCAGGTGTGAAAACCACAACAAGAAAATTTGATGATGATTGCTTGTGTTGCAGTGGAAACGTCGTGAGAATTTTATTGTTTTATATATATTTATTATTTTATTAATTTATTGTTTCCCTTCTACGTGACTTTACCGAAAGAACCAAGAATATTAATCCCTGCAGCCACGAAAGCTTTAAATCAAAATTTAACTGCATTTTCTTGTTGTGCTTTTCACACCTAATGTTGATTACTTGTGTTGCAGTCGAAACGTCGTGAGAATTTTATTGCTATATATTTTTATTATTTTATTGTTTCCCTTCTACGTGACTTTACCGAAAGAACCAAGAATATGAATCCCTGCATAGTCACGAAAGCTTTCAATCAAAATTTAACTGCATTTGTTGCTCAAATAGCTTTCCTTGGTGCTAATTAACAGAGCTATTGCTTGCCTGCATTAGAAGCGTAACATCACACACAGCCCACTGTATGCGTTAGGTTTCACTTAGCATTAAACACCAGAATCCACTCTAGCAAGAATTCCATCCTGGCATGGAGGACACCTTGCGTTACATTACAGGTTTCCCAAAATTCCACTTTTATTAATTTACTCCCAATTCAAATTGTTCTGCACTTGTGACATGCTAAGCAACTAACGCTGTCTGATTGGCAACACACCTGCTCAAGCTCTGGGATAACAGGTGTGTGTTGGGCATCAGTGCTTGTCAACTTTGCTCTAATTAGTGTATTTTCTAATATTCAATAACGTATTTAATTACTCATTGAGGTTTAATGAGCTCACCTGTCTCGATTTTTGTCCAATTGTTGCAGATACGAGTCACAACACTTGATTCATGTGCAGTGATATCAATGTGAATTAAAGTGCTCTGTTACCAATAAAGTACAATTTTGACTGGAGAAGATCAATGGGTGGGGTTTGGGAATCTGAGACGGTACAATCACGAATGTTAATCAAATCTACATATATGAGGGCTTAGCCTGCTTCACGTCGGCTTCAGTCGCACAATGTAATTTTTTCAAGTATTCAGCACGGGGTTTAAATTAATGCAGCGCTTCAGGTTGACCCTGCTGAAATGTAGCTGTTGTATATGTGGGTGTGTGAAAATTGATGACAAATAATTAAAATTAAATGAAATTCGAAATTTGCATAATTAATCCAAAATTATGTTAATTCGTGTAATTATGCATATAACTATGCTAATTAGAGAGGTGATCGTATTAATTTATACGAGTGGTTGTGTTAATGATAGCCTTCATGATAATCAGGTCCCCGCCTCGTTGACGAGGTGGGGTTATCAATCAGGATAACGCAATCAATCGTGTGCAGTTACCCTAGTGTCAATTCGGCCTCGTTGTCTAACTTCGTATTATTGATCAGCATAATACAATGATTCTCGCTTTAACACTCCCCGAGTGTTCATATTTTAGGTCCCATGTTCACATCGTTCGCTTTAGTTTAATGAGTGTGGATTGGTGTGTTTATAGTTTTGGTTCCCGAGTTCATATCTCGTCGCAGGATACAGATCTTATGCAAAAACTTCAGGAAAGAATCACACGACCACTTCTGTATTAATCAATTTATTTTCTAATTAAACCTTAACTATAA
Organism: Petromyzon marinus; assembly: GCF_048934315.1. Lineage (NCBI taxonomy): Eukaryota > Metazoa > Chordata > Hyperoartia > Petromyzontiformes > Petromyzontidae > Petromyzon > Petromyzon marinus. The sequence goes on from NW_027423578.1 coordinate 26,667, forward strand.
TATGTATGTGACTCTCAATCTCGGAACTTCAACACGGTATCCACACGGTATCAAGACCGTATCATCAACGACTGTACGATTTCACTTTGATAACACATGGACCCCCCATAAAGCGATTGCTGTTAGTGAGAGAGTCAGAACATGCAAATGCTATGCTACACAAAAGCTTATACATTATAATATGAACGATCATTATGCTTGAAATGGTCAGCACATTACCACAGGCGATTGATTAACATGCAACGGTATTCATATTAAAAGACAATCAAACAGTTATTATTTCCAAAGGCATAAATGTAACAACAGATCCACCGGACAGAATATAAGATTACCGAAATGGCTTAGTGTGAGGGTATGCGGCGGAACGTGTTATCTCACGGGAGATTAATTAATTAATTCGTGAATAAGATTGTATGATCAGAAAATCGGTTTAGCACGATTCCTCCCCGGGAGCGTAGCTCCGTGGCGAAGGTGCCAAGGCTAATTCGTATTGATGGATCGGTTGGTAACTTATGCGATTAGAAGTACAGTCCAAAACAAAATATTGAAGAGGGAAATTATGAATATACTTATAAATGACGGACTGTTATCACACGAACGATGCTTCCACAGCCAGATGGTTCACGGACTTGAGTGTTCGCTTCTGGTTAAGGACCTGTGTATGTTTGAGTGATATGAATTGTTTTGAATAGTCAGTGTTTGGAATTAATTCTTTGCGTTGCCATACGCTGAAGTTGGCATCGCTTGTAGGAGAAGTAGCCTCGCTCCCTTTAGAGCGGTGAGGTGTGTAGGAGTGCATCATACGAATCGCCGCCCTCCTCCACGCAGCAGCCAGCCTCTGTCCACGGGGGAGAGTTGCTTGATCGCTCTCAGTTCCGCTCAGTGGACACCTCTCCACTGCTGGATGAGCTGCGCGATCACGCTCGTGCTGGTTTGCTGAAGCAGTTTCTCTCCGCTGTTGGATGAGCTGCATCGGCACGCTCCCTCTCTCTGGGTGGAGAACTCGAACGTGCTCGTTGCTGGTTTGCTGAAAGCAGGTTTTTCTCCACTGCTGGATGACTCAAGTCGCACGTGCTCTTGCTCTGGTTTGCAGAAGCTCTTGCTTGGTGCGTCGGTCGCTCTGCAGCTGGACTCAATGTAGAATCAGCAATACTCTGTCTTTCAGCTCTTGGAAATCACACTAGGTGACGCCTCACTACCCTGCGAGTCTTGCCAACGTCAGTGGGTAGCGACGGGGCCACTTTGGCTTCTGCTCGCCGCCCCCTGCTCTGCAGCTCGCCGGCTGGCGACCTGTTGCTCTCGTTCCCGATTGGAACTGCTCCTGAGCCGACCCACTGGTCGAACTCCCCGCGTTCCGACCTCCTCCGAGTCGAACTCCCCGAGTTCCGACCCCCCTGGTCGAACTCTTCCGAGTTGCTCCTCCGAGTCGAACTGTCTCCCGAGAGTCGACCCCCCCCCCCCCCCCCGGTCGAACTCTGGTGAGTTGCTCCTCCGAGTCGAACTGTCTCCCGAGAGTCGACCCACTGGTCGAACTCTGGTGAGCCGACCCCCCCCCCCCGGGTCGAACTGAGGTTTCAATGCTCAGGATTCTCTTTTTATGCCCAAAAATCCCTTCACTCGGATCCTGCCCACAAGGCGGGGTTTCTTTCGATTTTTGCTGTGTCAGGATTTGTCCATATGTATCTGTGTCCGTGTGTGTGTCTGTACGTGTGTCAGTGTGTGTCCTTGTGCATCACCCACGGTATATTCCGTTGTCATACTCCTACCATAAAACCCACAAGTAAAACAATCAAATGTTATAAATTGTCTCGAAGGCGCCTCTCTGTCTGGGTGCACAACCTGGAGGGAGGGGCGATATTCCCTCCGACTTTCACCGACGCACAAAGAAATGGTTAAAAAGTTTTAAGTTAACATTTCATTTCATCTGAGTTCCATAGTTATGATTCTGTATTAATCCAAGGTCTGAGTCAGCTTCTCGTTGCGGTGTTTGACTCGTGTTTCCCCAAGCGTATACACACTCCTACCCCGCGCTGCAGGGATACAAAGACGGCCGGGATTTCCCTTTCTCTCCGACCCTGGGTTTAACATCGCCCTTTGCTTACGTTGCAGTTTTGCTGTGCGCTTGCATTTCTTTTCCTCTCTACTCTTACTTTAACCCTGCTTATTATTTGCGTATGGGTGGAGGCTAGATCATTTATGTTGACTTAGGAAAACCTGATTGTTATAGGCTTCGGGTCAAGTCGTATAGAAATTATTAAAATATGTAAATACATTTCATATTAAATTAATAGACGGGTGATGGTTACATTGACGTAGCTTGTGGCAGGGTTCAATTGAAGTGGGTGTGAAGATCAATAACTTTAGCCTACCCTGTCGTTAAATTCCGACTTTAAGTTACTTTAATAGTAATGCAGAACCAATTAGCTTTTTTGACTTAACTAGATCTAGGCTAACGAAACCTCCCAGTGACCCTGGCTTTGTGTTTACGTCAGCCCCTTTGCAATCCGCTGCGCTCTGCTCTCTATCTGCTCCCTCTGACCCTGGGAGGGCTCTGAACGTCAAAATCGTGTTAGTGGGTCAAGGTAAATATGACCTCCACATGCCATGCTGAGGCCTGGTTTGGTGTTTTTATTCATTATTAAAATTAAAAGAAACAATAGAAATATGTATCTATATGTATTGGAAAATTACGTGTTAATATTAAGATGGAAAGGGGGGCATATACAATATAGCTAACCCAATTCAATCTCCGATCAAAAATGTTTCGGGATTCAAAAACAAGATAAAAAACAAAACGTGTTATTAGCACAGACTATTATATGCCCCATACTTCAGGAGTATAGCTTAATCACGACCGTTCATGCGTATTACATTACATTTTGGATTCACAAGCATTGACTTAAGTTCGTGCAAAAGAGGCCAGTCTTTTTTGTGATTTAATTAACGAACTTTCAAATTACTTTCCGCGAGCAACAACAACAACGCCATGGCCCGGTGTTTGTAGAACTCTCGCTACAGCGCGTTTCCCAGGGCGGTTCGATTCTGGGTGGACTCTCCAAAGCCTCTGTCGCCCGTGGTTGAGAGCCTGGAGCAAGGGGATTTGACGGCGGACCACAGCTTTGCGACTCGAGTGCACGGGCACGCAACAGAGTGGGGCGCCTTGAAAGGGGCTCCCGTGGTGGAGGGAGGTGTCAGTTTGGCTCTTGGCGGCTCGCTGCAGTCTCCTCCGCCGGGGGGAACGAGCCAAGGGGGCCCCTTTGGAAGAAGACGGATTCGGGAGACGTGCCGTGCGGCCGGTCAAGTTCCAAGGAATATGCGATGGTGGCGGTGATGATGATGATGGCAGAAGTGGGCGGTGGTGATGAAGAAGATGGTGTCAATGTTCGTGGTCATGATGCTGACGGTGGTGGTGAGGACATTGATTTTGCCGACAAAATCATGAATGTTGCAGAGTTTGAAAGAAATCGCAGTGGTGAAGTTCGTGACGACGATGATGGTGGTGTTGGTGATGACGAGCTCAGCGACAATAGCCTTCATTCAGGCGAGTGCGACAACGTCAACAATGACCCTGACATTTTTTTCAACGACGACTTCAGCGTCTCTTCCGTCGAAACGCGCAACTCGCCACCCGCCGACGCGCCAGCTCGATCCTTCTCCAAAGCACCCGAGGCCGAGTGCACCTCTGGGCACGGCTCCACCATCGCGTCGCGCAGCAGCGCAACACGACCAACGGGGATGGAGGAGACGAAGGCGGATCTCGGGCACGGGAGAGGGGCCTCTCGTGGGGATTTCAAAGGCCGTGCCCGCGGGCCCGTGACCCAAGAGCTCGCGCCGCCGAGTCGGTCGGGCCGGCAGGCGGCGAGGAACCGGGGGAGAGCAGCAGTTTATTGGAGCTCTCCTCCGCAGAGACCCCGAGGCTTGGCGAGGAGGCGGAGCAAGAAATCGCCGGGAGCGGTGAGAAAATGAATCGAATATTTTGATAGACACGCCACACACGACTGGATGAGCGCCTCTCGGCGCCGCGCGGGGCGTGGGGGTTGTTTGACCATACTTCACCGCACTGGTCAGTGCGGGGTAACAGGTCCTTGCAGGGTGGGCTGGTAGGAACATTGGAATTTTGCGCAATTTTATGACATTGTTACGTAAAATTGTGCAAATTGAGAGAGTCTTCCCACTTTTTTGCCCTCAAAATCGTTGAGGGTTCTTCGGACAAATTAACCTCTGTAGAGGAATGGAATGGTGAAATCCTTATTGACTGAAATCTGCTCATTTTGGAGCAATGTATCATAAAATTGTTAAGGGCTGGGCCGAAAAATGACAACAATTGCATTTTAAAAAAATTAGGATTTGTTTCCCGGTATACGGTAGTATGGGGCTTTAGACTCCGGATTATTAGCATTTCTGCTCGAAATCGAAACATGACCGGCTTATGGCCTTATACCTGTAAATTTGTGTTGAATATGTCATGACAAAACTGAGAGACAAGGCTTCGAGAGTCTTCGATAGTTCATTATTCCACTATGAAATACTATCTTGGATCACTAAACTACGATTGAGGTGGTGGTTGCATGTTGGATGGGGTTGGCGCAGTTGCGGCGCCTGCTGGGATTGGCTTTGGGTCGATGGCCTCTGCGATTTTGTCTCCGATTTTGTAAAGGGTTCCAGCAACAAATGCGGCCTCTGTTTCAGCAAGCAGCTTTTCAACGGTGGCATCCAAAAATCCGTCGGTGTCTTCGAAGTCGTTGTTGCTCATGGTGTTCATGTCTTGTACCGAGAAAAACTCAAAGTGCCGAATCCACAAGTGTGAGCACATTGTTGTAAAAGGAACTAAGTATACAGAAAAAATCCATTTGTAAAATATACAACACGGGATATTTCCTCTGCCTTTTGCAATAAAATGCACAAAGTGGTCGTCCATTTTATCCAATTTTATTCACTAAATGTTCAAGGGGGCGTCCATTTTATTCAATGTTATTAGCTGAAAATGTACCAAAGCTGTCTATTTACTCGAAGAATATTTGGCTCGGTTCCATGTAGATTTATTTGTCACCAGGAAAATAAACAAAATTTGAGTCAATAAGAATAGAATAGCCAAATCGTGAGCTATTTCTGGTAGTCTGTACTTCGTATGCCTTTTGGAATGAAATGAACAAAGGAGTCGTCTATTTTATCCTATTTTATTCACTAAAATGCACTGAATTGAATTGAGCTTACTTTTGACATCAATTGAATTGCGTTTGCTATAGACGTATTTTTTTTTATTGAAATACATTTTAATTGAAATAAATTTTAAGATACAATGGCATGAAGAGGCTCAAATTTGCCCTTGAAATTAATACCCCTTAACATTTGGGTTTGATATTATTTTGTTTGATAATAATATCTGGATTTGTGCACACAATACAAAATAATGAACCCGTCACATTTAATAGATGACAGCTCGGGTCTCTTCAAGCTCTCACGGACTCTTGTAGGAATATTTCGCCCTGTCAGCGCGGATGACGGGTGTTCCGCAAGCTGCTGGCAGGATGAATGTGGGAAGGGCTTGCACTGTGGAATTCGGGACTGAGAAAGGCGTCAGTGAATTTGCCACAGCCCCAAAAGCGAAGTTCGCAAGTGTGATAATGTGACTTCCAAATGTTGGGTGCAATAAGACATATCAAGTCTCTGCGCTGTCTTTTGCTGATTTGACACCCAACAGCACGAGATTTGACTTCGTTGAAGTATTGTGACACCCAACAGCACGAGATTTCACTTCTTATGAAAGGGAACGGACGGACGGACGCATTAATCTATTGCAGGCTGGTACACTCAGTTACAACTTCGTTCCTACCAGTAAAAGGTGGGCAGCATATACGTGGATGCATTGAAGTACAGAACGATTGTTTACGTAGCCCCGCAGCAGCCTATAGCACCTGTTTGTGCGTAGTAGTGGTCGCCCATACAAGCCCTATCCAGATTGAACCCTGCTTAGCTCCCTGATCTGATGGGATTGGACTCGTATTCTTCATCAGCTGCATTGACGATTGAACCTCGCCATCAATAGGTCATCCCTAACAGTTCATCATACTCATCCTCGAAATTATGTTTTTCCATAACGCTTGTTTAACCAATAATCAATTTTTTTCAGGCCAGTCCTACCACGTTTTTGCAGTCTGTGGGGGTGATGATTGCCATGATTCCAATCGCGGGTACTTTTTTTACGTCACAAATTTGGAGAAAAACGTCGGCACGCACAATGGCTTCATGCTTGCGAATGACGCCACGGGGATCTTGGATGCGAAGCAGACTGCGTGTTTAAAAATGCATTCTAATCTATTGTAGTTGATACTCCAGAGGTGTATAATTATCGGGACGTCCGCAGGAATCGAAACGTAAATCCTCTGCAACGTGGAGCGGACGCGGAATCGCCGCCGATTATCATCATGGCACACACACACACGCGATCATACGCTTTGATTTTTTTTTAGGGAAAGGGGTTGGTGGATCACGCCGATTTTTCCAGTCCTAAATCGGCTCGACTCCCGAGGATGCAAGGAGATGCCTGTGCAGATACAGAAAAAACACCACACGTTATCCTCGTGTTACGCGTTGTTTTCTCCCAGTATTCCTTTCACGTGAAGCCAAACTTCATGCGATTTGCAAAACGTCCCAACGCACCAGAACCCTCCTGACAAGTAATCTCGAGACTGAATGTGACTTTCCTGCGTAATTAGCATTATTTTTCACGTGGCCATTAAATGTGGTGTATTTTTACGTTTTTAAAGTCCAAGTTGTGTCACTTCAGGTGAGCTACCAGCAGAGGGCAGTGTGCAGAAAAAGGATTTGAATCATGTACACGGAGCTTTGTGAGTAGCGTGTTTACCTCCCGCTTGGGTGGCTTTTCTCATGGTCCATGTGACACAAATATGGTCAAGAGCCACGGCCCATTGGAGGCGAACCTTACTGACAAAATTCCATCTTGCGTCTCTCGACCATACTAATAAAAAAACACACTTGAGTCCATCAACCTATCTACCTTTTTGGATGAATGCTATCCACGCAGGAGCATCAGCAGCCATGATCAATTTACGACTTGATGAAGGCCTCCCCAAGCCATTACAGGTCCGCGAGCGATGTTCAATGTAACAACGCATAGAGCCACGTGCGCACGAGCCGATGTAATCGCTCCATCTGCGCGATTGAAGTTCTCTTTTGAGATGTTCCTCTTCTTTGGCTGTAACTCCTTAATTGATCTCGACCATCGGTAATTCAAATATTATTACTGCAATTACAAAGTGGAATGACCTTCCCGCAGGGAGCGCCCGTGGATGATCCGTGGACCGAGTGGGTGTGCGTGCATATCAAGTCGGCCGTGGAACACGAGCTGGTGGAGGAAGGAGGTCACGTCCCAGACCCAATCTTCATGCTCTAGGCCAGTGTTTTTCTCTAATTTTCAGAGGTGGGGGAGGGGGGGGGGCTACTTTCGCCAATAACACATCAGTGTGATGGTCGCCACGTATTTAAAATTATTGTGATTTGACAGCACGATGAACATTTTTCAAATTTGTATTGTCGGGGGCTGCCCGTTAGGGGCCACACTAAAGGCCATCAGGGGCCACCAGTGGCCCGCGGGACTTGCAATGAAGAACACTGCTCTAGGCAATCATCGGCACCCTCACCGGTTGCATTCAATAATCGATTATTACGAGGGCTTCTGCACACCGGTATGATTATTTGACCATACTTCACCATTCCGATCAGTGTGGTTTGCAGGCATGGACCAAACGTGGCGATCATAAAAGTGCAGTAGAACAGTGGATATGCTGCATGTAGCCCCAAAGCCTTTAACAAGCTGGTATGACCACCTATTTATCACTATCCAGCTCAAGTCTGCTTGGCTTCCGAGATCGGGTACATTCCGGGTGATTGTCACAGGTGGCATTAATATACATGGTAGATATTTAATTACATTACTGCAAGGTAGACCTTATAAATGCCACATGAGCAGACGGCCATAGTAGGCATACAATAATACGCGAGGTTTTTTACGTAAGTTTTTTCTGTAAACGTAATGACGATCTGTACAAAATCGGAAAGCGTCTTATAATGTCATGTACGTTGATGTGCTCAATTAAAAGCACACCAGGGTACAATATATGTACAGTACAACGATGGACTGCAGATTTGGGGCCTGCAATCGAATGAAGTTTCAAACCAGTATTTTTTTTATTTTCGTGAACGGCATCTGCAGCATCTGGTTTAAGTACGGCAGCGCTGACGACAATTTCACACATGAGTGGCCACTCTTATCCTTGGTTAGTTTATAACATGGAACACACAAGCCCGAATGACTGCCACCAGAAATGTGCGACCTTGTAAAGTGAGCGGTATATTACAACACAACATCGCGATAGCATGTGCAAAAAAAATACATACTGTTTATACGTATATCACAGCGGAATTGCTTTTTCTCAGGCCAAGCAAATGTGTGGAAGCAGACAAGCGAGCGAATGAATATAGCAGGCGTTACTAAAAAGATCTCCAAAATTCTAAACAAACACAAGTTCCTGGTCCGGTTCAATACAGTACGCAAATTTCGTGATCTGATCCCATCCGTGAACGATGTCATTCCTGACTTACAGTACCCCGGGGTTTACAAATTGAGCTGCACTTGTGATGATTGCTATATCGGGGAGACGACACGACATGTCTCTGACCGAATTCGCGAGCACAAATCAGATTTGAAACACGGCAGAACGAATGATTCTGCCGTAGCTGACCACTGTTACAATGCTGTTGGTGATCACGATATAGTTTTCTCCGATACCAAGGTCCTTTGTAAACCCACGGGTTTTCATCAGAGATTTATCCACGAGGCAATTCAGATTTACAAACACAGACACAATTTCAACCGAGAAGATGGTTTCAAATTAAGCAACCATTGGAAAGATCTTCTTTGGTTCTTTCGGTAAAGTCACGTAGAATGAGAATAAAATAATAAATTGATAAAATAAAATAACACAATAATATAATAATATTCTATCTCTTTGTGAGAATATTATTGTGTTATTTTATTTCATCAATTTATTATTTTATTCTCATTCTACGTGACTTTACCGAAAGAACCAAAGAAGATGAATCATTGCAGTCACGAAAGCTTTAAATCGAAACATTGGAAAGATGTTCTAAATCATACCAAACATTTAACTAATTTTCAATGGTATTTATCCAAATAGTGATATACCAAACTTTCACAGAAGCTTATTTCACTTCACACCTACATTTGTAAACTCCCCCCCCCCCGTGCCGGTCCTCTACGTTCCACTTCACACCCCCTCCCCCCCTCCGTGCCGGTCCTCTTGTGCTTTACGGTCATTTTATGCTAATTCCTTTGTCAAAGCGTTTGGTTTCCTCCCACACAGCTTAAAAGGACGCGACCTGGGCTGGACTGTCTTCGCTCCAACGCTGTCCTCGTGACAGTACGGTCCCCTTCACCTGATGAAGGCCACTTGTGTTGTGGCCGAAACATCGTGATTTTTGTTATTTTATTTTTTTACCTACGTGACTTTACCCAATAGAACCAAAGAGTACAGCTTTATCCTATTGGTGGTTTTATGCCGCGCGAGTATCCCGCTAACTACTAGTGTCTGTGCGAGTCAGCAGGCCCTCCAAACCTATTCCTCGAGGAGTCCAGATTCAGCTTATCCTGCATATAGCTCCGTTTTCTACCCTCTATTCAATAGCCCAAACTTACCTCTCCTCTACTTACGATTCCTTCCACTCTGCTGCGCTGAACGCTGTAGAAAGGCGATACTGTGAGTCGTCTCCGGAGAGGGTTGAGTCTAGCTGCGCTGGGCTCGTCGCACGGAGATAGATAAGTCACTGCGTGTGAAGAGATAGACGAGTCAATGTGTGTGAGGGAGATAGAGAGAGAACCACTGTGTGTGCGGGGAGTGAAGAAGAGACTGTGTGGGGAGACAAGGAGTATGAGCGGACGGTGCTGAGGGGAATTCGAGTGTTCGAGTTGGCGGAGCGCGGAGAGGAGAAATTATAGTGTGTGTGTGTGAAATTATATATAGTGTGTGTGTGTGAAATTATATATAGTGTGTGTGTGTAATGATATATATAGTGTGTGTGTAATGATATATAGTGTGTGTGTGTGAAATTGTATAGTGTGTGTGTGAAATTATATAGTGTGTGTGTGTAATGATAGTGTGTGTGTGAAATTATAGTGTGTGTGTAATGATATATAGTGTGTGTGTGTGAAATTATAGTGTGTGTGTGTAATTATATATAGTGTGTGTGTGTGAAATTATATATAGTGTGTGTGTGTGAAATTATAGTGTGTGTGTGTAATGATATTTATAGTGTGTGTGTAATGATATATATAGTGTGTGTAATGATATATATAGTGTGTGTGTGAAATTATATATAGTGTGTGTGTGAAATTATATATAGTGTGTGTGTGAAATTGTATAGTGTGTGTGTGTGAAATTATATATAGTGTGTGTGTGAAATTATAGTGTGTGTGTGTAATGATATATAGTGTGTGTGTGTGAAATTATAGTGTGTGTGTGTAATTATATATAGTGTGTGTGTGTGAAATTATATATAGTGTGTGTATGTGAAATTATAGTGTGTGTGTGTGCAATGATATATAGTGTGTGTGTGTGTAATGATATATAGTGTGTGTGTGTCTAATGATATAAAGTGTGTGTGTGTAATGATATAAAGTGTGTGTGTGTAATGATATATAGTGTGTGTGTAATGATATAAAGTGTGTGTGTGTAATGATATATAGTGTGTGTGTGTAATGATATATAGTGTGTGTGTAATGATATATAGTGTGTGTGTGTAATGATATAAAGTGTGTGTGTGTAATGATATATATAGTGTGTGTAATGATATATATAGTGTGTGTGTGTGAAATTGTACAGTGTGTGTGTGTGAAATTATATATAGTGTGTGTGTGTGAAATTATAGTGTGTGTGTAATGATATATAGTGTGTGTGTATGAAATTATAGTGTGTGTGTGTGAAATTATAGTGTGTGTGTGTAATTATATAGTGTGTGTGTGTGTGAAATTATAGTGTGTGTGTGTGTGCAATGATATATAGTGTGTGTGTGTAATGATATATAGTGTGTGTGAAATTATAGTGTGTGTGTGTAATGATATATAGTGTGTGTGTAATGATATATAGTGTGTGTGTAATGATATAAAGTGTGTGTAATGATATATAGTGTATGTGTGTAATGATATATAGTGTGTGTGATGATATATAGTGTGTGTGTGTAATGATATATAGTGTGTGTGTGTAATGATATATAGTGTGTGTGTGTAATGATATAAAGTGTGTGTGTGTAATGATATATAGTGTGTGTAATGATATATAGTGTGTGTGTGTAATGATATATAGTGTGTGTGTGTAATGATATAAAGTGTGTGTGTGTAATGATATATAGTGTGTGTGTGTAATGATATATAGTGTGTGTGTGTAATGATATAAAGTGTGTGTGTGTAATGATATAAAGTGTGTGTGTGTAATGATATATATATAGTGTGTGTAATGATATATAGTGTGTTTGTGTGTGTAATGATATATAGTGTGTGTGTGTAATGATATATATAGTGTGTGTGTAATGATATATATAGTGTGTGTGTAATGATATATATAGTGTGTGTGTAATGATATATAGTGTGTGTGTAATGATATATATAGTGTGTGTGTGTAATGATATATATAGTGTGTGTGTAATGATATATAGTGTGTGTGTAATGATATATATAGTGTGTGTAATGATATATAGTGTGTGTGTAATGATATATATAGTGTGTAATGATATATATTGTGTGTGTGTAATGATATATAGTGTGTGTGTGTAATGATATATAGTGGGTGTGTGTGTGTAATGATATATAGTGTGTGTGTGTAATGATATATAGTGTGTGTGTAATGATATATAGTGTGTGTGTGCGGAACGATGGAAATAAAAGTGACGGTGGAAGAAAGTCGATTGTCGTCCGAGTGAATCCAAGGCACTACACACACATACAAGCATTTGTTAAATTAATCGTTTATAAACATGGGAGGTAGGGGGGAGGGGGCTGGCTTTCATTTCCCTGCCCGAGTAAAAGGCACAGATGTACAAAAATGACACATTAACCACTGCACCGCTTGCGGAAGCACAAAACGCGATTACAAAGCGTGCGGAAGCGGGCTGGTCATGCATGGCTCTTTAGGACCGACTGTGCCGGACAGTGCGCCCATAAGGGGGCTTTTTGCCAGAACGCTGCACACCTGCACCTGCACCGCCTCGGTCTCTTCTCGAGCTGCATGATGTCTTCCGAGGACGGGGTACCAGTCTCCATCGACACAACCGCACCGTTCAGGTCCTGCGCCGGATCACAACGGGCTAAGGTTGACATCTGTGTTCGGCAGGACCCCCCCCCACCGCACCTGCCCTCGTGCTTGCCCAAAGTGCATAATTAATTATTAACTCGCTCGCTCACGCCGTAGAAACACCATTGCAGAAAAAACACCCAACAATAACACATTTAAATTCAGGGGAGCGAGGTGGCTGAGAAGTGAGAGCATGGAACCAGAACTGCCGAAATCCTGGATTTGAATCCAAGCAACCACCCAGATTTAAATTGGGTTTTGGAGTGGAATGAGTTGATGGTCTCAGCTCAGTCACCCATTGAACGCACCCAAATAACATTTAATGTAACACTTAATTTGGCTAAATTCCAGCTTTGAGAATAAAAAATCAGTTTCACTGTCATCATACACAAACCAATCTCGCAGAAAAGTGCACGGATTTTGCACATTCTTTTCCATGTTCTTTGTGATCCAAGTGTTATGCCAGGCAATATGCACAGAATATAATTGTTTTGTAGACACTCATCTCTAGTTCATTATTTTGATCCCTTTTCACCTTCAATAATTGCCCTTGATACACACTTAGATTTCCCAGATGTCTCCCTCTAATATTTCTCCAGTTTAAATAAAAGATTGATCCAGTTTAAACAGCGACTTTGATTCAATGATTATTTCCTCTTGTTCAGTGAACTTTTTTCATGGCTTTTGTTTTGTTCATTTATCTTTCGCCCCACTTTGCAGCCTTCTTTGGTATTTCTTCAATAATTTCCTGTATTACTTTACTTTTGGTTGTTATAATGACAATGTCATTAGGGAATCTGAGATGGCTATTTTTTCTACAATTTATCAAATCTAATTTTCAGAAAATGTGTGAGTGGATTTGTGAATAGCCTTGTTTGACTCACCTTCCACTATGAATTTTGTTACTTCCTTCATCAAAATATCAGTGTAGGTTGTTAATATTTTGTACATTGTTTTTATTTCCAAACATGTTATATTTAATGTAGGCCTTGATTCGAGAACTTAAATGAGTATCAATTTTCATTGCGTCAAGTACTTCTTTCAGTCTACAAAGGCCAAGCACAATGGTAAATGATATTAATTAATTTTCAATTTAAAATCTAACATATACATAGGTTTTATAATTTTGCTCCAATATCTGGTCCCGCTTCTTTGATGGTGTCTACAGTTATACCATGGTTTGCTGCTTTGCAAGACAATGAGATATAGCCATGGCTTGGAAAGGCCTTAATTCAGCAGTGGATACATCGTGTCTGTGGATGATTGAACAAGGTAGCAACAATGCTTCGCAGAGACAGAATCATAAAACCAGGAAATCGTAACACATGACCCAGCGGGAAGCACATTCGCCACTCGTTACAGAGGTTCACAGTTCGAATCCGTCGGCCGCCCTCGTTATTACTGCGGTGTGCATCAACCATAAAAATAAGTGCCATCGACTTCAGAGTGGATGTAAAAAGAATCCTTGACATTATTCGCAAGAATGTGTGCCGGCATTCAAAGGGGTCAAATGATTACATTTACCAAAAGATTTCTCACTGGGATTATACGTAGCAATCTTCACTTCCTAGCGGGGAAAAGTTGGTTAGACCCTCCTGAAAACAAGTCATGAGACTCCATGAGGTTTCCTTCGGTAATCAGGCCTAGTAAAAAGCCAAATGAAACTCAATGTATAAATAAATAAACACTTTAACTCTTCCAACAAATTATACCTGAGGATTCGATTTGGCGAGAATTTATATCTTGTACCAGGCTTCTTCCCTCTCTTTAAACTTCATTTTCTCTCTGCAAAACCACAAATGTTAAATGTTAACAGTAACAGGAAAATGCACAGTCCTTGCTACTCAGCCTTTACATTTTTTATGTTTTACAAGAGACGCATGATCCTGCTTGGCCTGTCGAGTTTATAGTTTTAGACAATGGTTATTACGAATATGTAATGATGGTAGCATCACTACTGTGTACACACGCACAAGCGTGACGTCACTATGCGGGGGAGCGTCATGACCACGCGGGTCTACACACACGCATGACGTCATCCCGGCTGGAGGCGGGAATGACGTCAGGACCAGTGCTGGCCTCGGGAGGCCACGATGGTGGTGTGAGGCCGTGGCACTCTGTGACCCCGGCTGGACACGTGACTGGACCCCATTGTGGGCCGGGGGCCTAGGGGGCACCTTGGAGGGCACGTGGACAGCAGGGGGGCTTCGAGAGGGTTCTCGAAGGGAGGTGTGGCCGGGGCGGGGCCCGGGCACGCCGAGGCCTATATAACCAGCCTCCTCACGAGGTTCGAGGCTGCCCGTATCAAGAACGAAGATGCATCGTGAAGATGCCAAGAAGAGTCAAGCATCCAGTCAGCGGACCTGGCAGTAGCCCACCTCGCTGGGTCACGCTAGAGTATTTGAGAAGTATGTGTTAGCTAGAGTAGGTTGGTGGTCACCACCTTATGTGCAGTGTTATATTACTTACCGTTCTAATAAATCAGCGTTGCCTCCCAAGGAGTCGTGTGTGCACCTAATTATCCTAGTCAGTATAATATGTGCACGATTACTACAACTTACCTGCTCGCTTTCACACGACGAGGAGGCGAGACGATCATCTTCGGGGCAGCCCCGGGGTTCTGCAGCCTCGGTGAAGGAGGGAGATGGCGCTGCAGGCGGGGCAGCAGCACGCACATCACGTCGCTGCTTCGCCGCCATCGAGAGAGAGGGCGACGGAGCTGGAGGAGAGAGGACGCCGCCGCCGCCGCTGCTGCTGCTGCGGGTGCCTGGGCGGGAAATTCGCGCGCGCATAGTGCACGCGCGGCCGCCATCTTGGCGGGCGGTCGGGACGCGGTTCCCGCCAAAACGCCGCTCCCGCCATTCTCAACGCCTGTGGAGGGAGATCTTGGGCCGTCTTGGTGGCATCCTGTGCTCACCATCCAAGAGTCTTCAAGTTCCACAGTGCAGCCTCCGTTCCTCACAGCCTCTCAGGCGAGTCGTGACACAATGCACCCGGCCCTAAAAACACACTTCACCCATCTTGCGTGCGCCGGGTTGCGATTATGTGTTTTTTTTACTCGCTGGGTTGCGAAGCGTGTTAGTTGGGTTGGGTGCGTGTCAGATTGACGCGGCGCCCGTGCGTGTGTCTGCTTTGTAACAGCGTTAAGTACGCGTCGGGATTGTTATCTTAAGGAGCCGGTTAATGATTAATTCTGCTATGTGGGGGGTCTCGGGCTCCGTTAAGATCCAGTGAATTGCCGGGTTAATTATTTGTTGACACTTTATTTGATTGCCTTTGCGGAGTCGCGATTGTTTTTGGGTATACAGTATGGAGCTTCGCTCGTGAATGTCGTCAATGTGTGACTGCGAAACTTTGCTTGTGAGTGTTAACAATGTATGCTTTGTATGGAGCTTTGTTCGTGATTGTTAATATATAGCTTGTGCCACATTTGTTAACGAAGTGTTGATTTATGGGATTTTTCTCGAGATCGCGATGTGTGGACTGTATGTACTGCATAGACTGTCTCTCTGCACTGATACGGGTTGTGACGTACATTGTTGTGATCCTTGGTACGGATCGTTAAATTGTGATGATGACATATGGTTCCAGTGATTTGGATTGTGCTGCTGGCTGTGGCTAATCTGGGCCAAAGATCCTGACCAGAATGCCCCTGTCATTGTTGCGTGTTGACACACGAGTGTGGTCCCGTCATGGTGTGGCTGATGGCTTGACCTGGCGGCCCGGAGAGCGAGACACTCCGAGGCGCGTCTGAGACAGTGAGCCAGAGGCTCAGGGAGCTGGTGGTGAGTTGCTCTCTCAGCTCGGTTGGTACAGCTAAATGCTGCAATGCGAGGCTTGGAGAGAGGGGTTGGTGTGTCCTCTCAACCCGGTTGGGACAGCTGATTGCTGCAATGCGAGTCCTGGAGAGAGGTGTTCTTGTGTCTTCTCAGCTCGGTCGGAACAGCTACATGCTGCGATGCGAGTCTTGGAGAGAGACTGGGTTATAATTCCCCCGATACGGCCGACAGGTGCGCGTCGGAAAGGCGGGGGGTGCTACCGAGTGGCATGAGATGTCTGGGTTGGCCTTCAAGGGAGGGCTTCTGAGTTGTGCGAGCGCGGAAAACGCGCGTGGGGCCGCCATTTTGTGAGCGTGGTGCCGCCATTTTGTGAGCGTGGTAAACCGCAGGGGATGCGGCTCGTGCATGCGGCCGCCATTTTGTACGTGCATGGGTATTTGTGTGAACCATTTCTGGGCAAGAGCAGGCATTTTTTTTGTCACGTAGATTTAACATTTTTTTGCAAAAAATGTAGATACTGAGGCAACGCTGAAGTGCGACTTCTTTGCCCAGTACATGGGTCAACCTGGAAGCATGACTTCCTTGACCCGGGATGTTGTACAACATCCAACGGTTGTACCTTTGGGTGCAGCATACTGGCTCGACCTTGAAGAGTGACTTCCTTGAGCCAGTACATGGGTCGACCCTGAAGTGCGACTTCTTGACCTGGGACGTAGGGAGACGTCCGGAATGTTAAGTGGTGTTTGTAGGTGGGTGTTAGACTTTCGGTCTTCGCCCTATTGCCACCTGTGGGGTGGAACGGTAACAGGGCGGTGTGAGACCCTGCCATCTATGGGGTGGTTGTGTGGTTTTGGTTTGATTTACCGGTGTTGGTTGTGCATCCAACGCGTCGGAATCTATGTATTTTTGTTTTTATTTCTTCCGCCGGGCAGAATACAGTGAAAAGTATAGCAAATATATACAATTAATACTAAACTATTTTTTATCCTACCAGGTAAAGCCTACTGAGCTATGAGCCTCTCATTCAGAAGCAACCTGGCAACAAATAATAGCTTAATAAACTGGTTTATCTTATAGAAATTTATTACAGCAAAATAATCAATAATCTAAACAAATGTTTGTGAAAGTTATCCCATCATATCAGATGTTTATTAATTTCCTTCTGAGAAACCTAGACCATTATCGCTCACTAGGCGGGTTAGGATTGAAAACTAACTACAGGCAGTCCTGGGATTATAGGGATGAAACTATAGTAATTAAAGAAAACAGTACGGGAGGCACAACTATTTCCGGCTATGGGATTTTACCTAGATTTGGGGGAAATTGTTGAGTTTCCGACATACGGAAAATTCAGGTTGCGGATTTTCCTCGGGAACCTAACGCTTCCGTAACCCGGGGATTGCCTGTAAGGAGGGAGCATCTGATATCAGTCTAAATCTCTAAGTCTCCAATGTGTCTGCTAAGGTGCGCGTGTGTGTGTATGCAGTGTGTCTCCGGCTCGTCTTCTTTCTTCCTTGAGTGTCCTTCTTTGTGTAGTCCGAGCACTTGGGAGCTCTCTTTGTGTCCTTGATGCCACCCAGTTTGAAGATTGAGAGTACTCGATGTCCACTGGGATAGCATTCTACTCTGGTGACCTACACATAGCACACATCATCACCACCACAATTATTCCACTGGCCAACAGGACACCACAGAAAACTGCCTGTCATTGAAACTACCTAGAGAAATGAATTGCACCGAAAATGGCTGATAACTCACGTGGTAACCACCTTCAAAATATAATTGTGGGCCGAGTAAGAGTGCGTACAACACTGTCAGACAACACTGTTTGACTTAGGGTAAATTCTCCAGTTTGAGGTTTTATGGTTTGTGAAAATACATCATGAGTCAATAAGAATAGAATAGTCAAATCGTGAGCTATTTCTGGTAGTCTGTACTTCGTATGCCTTTTGGAATGAAATGAACAAAGGAGTCGTCTATTTTATCCTATTTTATTCACTAAAATGCACTGAATTGAATTGAGCGTACTTTTGACATCAATTGAATTGCGTTTGCTATAGACGTAATTTTTTTATTGAAATACATTTTAATTGAAATAAATTAAGATACAATGGCATGAAGAGGCTCAAATTTGCCCTTGAAATTAATACCCCTTAACATTTGGGTTTGATATTATTTTGTTTGATAATAATATCTGGATTTGTGCACACAATACAAAATAATGAACCCGTCACATTTAATAGATGACAGCTCGGGTCTCTTCAAGCTCTCACGGACTCTTGTAGGAATATTTCGCCCTGTCAGCGCGGATGACGGGTGTTCCGCAAGCTGCTGGCAGGATGAATGTGGGAAGGGCTTGCACTGTGGAATTCGGGACTGAGAAAGGCGTCAGTGAATTTGCCACAGCCCCAAAAGCGAAGTTCGCAAGTGAGATAATGCGACTTCCAAATGTTGGGTGCAATAAGACATATCAAGTCTCTGCGCTGTCTTTTGCTGATTTGACACCCAACAGCACGAGATTTGACTTCGTTGAAGTATTGTGACACCCAACAGCACGAGATTTCACTTCTTATGAAAGGGAACGGACGGACGCATTAATCTATTGCAGGCTGGTACACTCAGTTACAACTTCGTTCCTACCAGTAAAAGGTGGGCAGCATATACGTGGATGCATTGAAGTACAGAACGATTGTTTACGTAGCCCCGCAGCAGCCTATAGCACCTGTTTGTGCGTAGTAGTGGTCGCCCATACAAGCCCTATCCAGATTGAACCCTGCTTAGCTCCCTGATCTGATGGGATTGGACTCGTATTCTTCATCAGCTGCATTGACGATTGAACCTCGCCATCAATAGGTCATCCCTAACAGTTCATCATACTCATCCTCGAAATTATGTTTTTCCATAACGCTTGTTTACACAATAATCAATTTTTTTCAGGCCAGTCCTACCACGTTTTTGCAGTCTGTGGGGGTGATGATTGCCATGATTCCAATCGCGGGTACTTTTTTTACGTCACAAATTTGGAGAAAAACGTCGGCACGCACAATGGCTTCATGCTTGCGAATGACGCCACGGGGATCTTGGATGCCAAGCAGACTGCGTGTTTAAAAATGCATTCTAATCTATTGTAGTTGATACTCCAGAGGTGTATAATTATCGGGACGTCCGCAAGAATCGAAACGTAAATCCTCTGCAACGTGGAGCGGACGCGGAATCGCCGCCGATTATCATCATGGCACACACACACACGCGATCATACGCTTTGATTTTTTTTTAGGGAAAGGGGTTGGTGGATCACGCCGATTTTTCCAGTCCTAAATCGGCTCGACTCCCGAGGATGCGAGGAGATGCCTGTGCAGATACAGAAAAAAACCCACACGTTATCCTCGTGTTACGCGTTGTTTTCTCCCAGTATTCCTTTCACGTGAAGCCAAACTTCATGCGATTTGCAAAACGTCCCAACGCACCAGAACCCTCCTGACAAGTAATCTCGAGACTGAATGTGACTTTCCTGCGTAATTAGCATTATTTGTCACGTGGCCATTAAATGTGGTGTATTTTTACGTTTTTAAAGTCCAAGTTGTGTCACTTCAGGTGAGCTACCAGCAGAGGGCAGTGTGCAGAAAAAGGATTTGAATCATGTACACGGAGCTTTGTGAGTAGCGTGTTTACCTCCCGCTTGGGTGGCTTTTCTCATGGGTCCATGTGACACAAATATGGTCAAGAGCCACGGCCCATTGGAGGCGAACCTTACTGACAAAATTCCATCTTGCGTCTCTCGACCATACTAATAAAAAAGCACACTTGAGTCCATCAACCTATCTACCTTTTTGGATGAATGCTATCCACGCAGGAGCATCAGCAGCCATGATCAATTTACGACTTGATGAAGGCCTCCCCAAGCCATTACAGGTCCGCGAGCGATGTTCAATGTAACAACGCATAGAGCCACGTGCGCACGAGCCGATGTAATCGCTCCATCTGCGCGATTGAAGTTCTCTTTTGAGATGTTCCTCTTCTTTGGCTGTAACTCCTTAATTGATCTCGACCATCGGTAATTCAAATATTATTACTGCAATTACAAAGTGGAATGACCTTCCCGCAGGGAGCGCCCGTGGATGATCCGTGGACTGAGTGGGTGTGCGTGCAGATCGAGTCGGCTGTGGAACACGAGCTGGTGGAGGAAGGAGGTCACGTCCCAGACCCAATCTTCATGCTCTAGGCCAGTGTTTTTCTCTAATTTTCAGAGGTGGGGGGGGGGGCTACTTTCGCCAATAACACATCAGTGTGATGGATATAGTGTGTGTGTGTAATGATATATAGTGTGTGTGTGTAATGATATATAGTGTGTGTGTAATGATATATATAGTGTGTGTGTGTGTAATGATATATATTGTGTGTGTGTAATGATATATATTGTGTGTGTGTGTAATGATATATAGTGTGTGTGTGGAATGATATATAGTGTGTGTGTGGAATGATATATATTGTGTGTGTGTGTGAATGATATATATTGTGTGTGTGTGTGGAATGATATATATTGTGTTGTGTGTGTGTGGAATGATATATATTGTGTGTGTGTGTGTGTGGAATGATATATATATTGTGTGTGTGTGTGTGTGGAATGATATATATTGTGTGTGTGTGTGTGTGGAATGATATATATTGTGTGTGTGTGTGTGGAATGATATATATATTGTGTGTGTGTGTGTGTGGAATGATATATATATTGTGTGTGTGTGTGGAATGATATATATATTGTGTGTGTGTGTGGAATGATATATATATTGTGTGTGTGTGTGTGTAATGATATATATATTGTGTGTGTGTGTGTGTAATGATATATATATTGTGTGTGTGTGTGTGTAATGATATATATATGTGTGTGTGTGTAATGATATATATAGGGTGTGTGTGTGTATGATATATATATTGGGTGTGTGTGTATGTTATATATCAGTGTGTGTGTGTGAGTTAATGCTATATATAGTGTGAGTGTGTGTGTAATGATATATAGTGTGTGTGTGTGTGGAATGATATATATAGTGTGTGTGGAATGATATATATATGTATAGTGTGTGTGTGTGGAATGATATATATATGTATAGTGTGTGTGTGTGGAATGATATATATATGTATAGTGTGTGTGTGGAATGATATATATAGTATATTGTGTGTGGTGTGGAATGATATATATATGTATAGTGTGTGTGTGTGGATATGATATATATATGTATAGTGTGTGTGTGTGGAATGATATATATATATGTATAGTGTGTGTGTGTGGAATGATATATATATGTATAGTGTGTGTGTGTGGAATGATATATATATATGTATAGTGTGTGTGTGTGGAATGATATATATATGTATATGTGTGTGTGTGGAATGATATATATATAGTATAGTGTGTGTGTGTGGAATGATATATATATGTATAGTGTGTGTGTGTGGAATGATATATAATATGTATGTATAGTGTGTGTGTGAATGATATATATATGTATAGTGTGTGTGTGTGGAATGATATATATATGTATAGTGTGTGTGTGTGGAATGATATATATATGTATAGTGTGTGTGTGTGGATTATATATATATGTATAGTGTGTGTGTGTGGAATGATATATATATGTATAGTGTGTGTGTGTGGAATGATATATATATATGTATAGTGTGTGTGTGTGGAATGATATATATATGTATAGTGTGTGTGTGTGGAATGATATATATATATGTATAGTGTGTGTGTGTGGAATGATATATATATGTATAGTGTGTGTGTGTGGAATGATATATATATATGTATAGTGTGTGTGTGTGGAATGATATATATATTGTATAGTGTGTGTGTGTGGAATGATATATATATATGTATAGTGTGTGTGTGTGGAATGATATATATATGTATAGTGTGTGTGTGTGGGAATGATATATATATATATGTATAGTGTGTGTGGAATGATGACATATATATGTATAGTGTGTGTGTGTGTGAATGATATATAATTGTGTTATTATTGGTATGTGGAATGATATATATATGTATAGTGTGTGTGTGTGTGGAATGATATATATACATATAATAAACTATCTAGTGTTAGTGATGTAGTGTGTTATGTGGACACAGATC